>NC_135308.1:20757802-21059734 GCF_048772815.1 Callospermophilus lateralis | reverse complement strand
TGGAAATATAGAGGCCAGAAAAGAGTGAGGGCAGTCAAAAGTAAAGGAGACCCTTAGGGTTATACAAAATTACATATAAGAGGTAGCGAGGGGAAAGGGAAAAATAATACAAGGGGGAGATATGAACTGCAGTAGAGTGGGTAGAGAGAAAAGAGGGGAGGGGAGGGGAGGGGAGGGGGATAGTAAAGGATAGGAAAGGCAGCAGAATACAACAGACCCTAGTATGGCAATATATAAATCAATGGAAGTGTAACTGATGTGATTCTGCAATTTGTATACGGGGTAAAAATGGGAGTTCATAACCCACTTGAATCAAAGTGTGAAATATGATATATCAAGAACTATGTAATGTTTTGAACAACCAACAATAAAAAAGAAAAATAACATGATTTACTAAAGAGATAGAGGGAGAGAAAGACTATGTGCTTCTAAATCCATTATGAGTATATTCATCATCAAGCAATTGTCTGTAAAAGTGTATTAAAATATGCCTAATAGTGTAAAAAAAAAAAAAAAGTAAAGGAACAAAATCTAGGCCCTTCACTATGGGAGGAAAGTGTATAATACAGCTTAAAAGAGTGTGAAAATAGAAATAGAAGAAAAGTTGAATGTATATTGTATATTTTGAATAAATTAAAATTTAATAGGAAATATATCAGTAAAATCAGAAAATATTTTTATTACTGAACTCAAATGATACCAGTCAATTGATTTCAAGTGGATTGCGTTAAAATTCAAAAGATATTGAATTCATTGTTGAATAATTTTTAAAAAATATTTTACTTTAGTTGTAGTGGGACACAATACCTTTATTTTATTTTTATATGGTGCTGAGGATCGAACCCAGGGCCTTGCACGTGCTAAATGGGCACCACTGAGCCACAACTCTAGCCCATCAATGTTGAATAATTTTTATAAAGCAAAATTATACCACATATATACAACATAACAAGAAAAGCAAAACATTTAGATATTAGTTTTAAAGTGAATTATAAATAAATGTAAACCCAGAACTTTTAAACATTTGTAATATTTAATGCAAATATATTTAGAAATTAATATTTAATGTATTTTTAAAAATTTAAGAAATATGCTGTCAATATATTATAATGGATAATTTTAGGCATTATTTTTAGTGCATGTTGTACAAATGAATCATAATATTTTTTGGGGAAAAGTGGCACAATAAATCATGTGAATAGGGCATAATTCCATAATATTAGTTTTTATACAAGAAATAACTCTTAAAATTATATTGGAAGAGATCATAGAAGACTGAGTATTTATCTTGAATTTTTTTTTAACTTGTGTTCTAGATACCTGACTAGTTGGAATGCATTAAGAAACACTGTCCCTCCCCAACAAAAATTAAAAATAGTTTATTTGATATTGAGGTTTATGATTACATTTATTCCTTAGTGATTGTGTGTGTTGTGTCCATGTATGTGTTTGTGTGTGAGTTTGTGTTGCAAAAAGAAGAGTGGGGGAATTTGCATATCTCTTTAATAACTGCAGTTTTTGCACTATGATTCTAACTATATTACTTGTTCTGTAGATATGTTTAATGTTACCTTTATTTTCTCAACTGGAGATGATGCCTGGCTGCTCTCACAAGCTGTGAACTGACCCAGTTAAATTCTGTAGTCAGTAATAACACTTAACACTGTGGTTATTATATCTCGTGATCCATACATAGTCATTAAATCCCAGTTTATATAATAATCTTTGTGTTAATGGGAGATACTTCAGTTAATGTTCTCCTCCTGCACTGAGAAAGATACTGGTACTGAGCTTCACTCTGATTATTCCCAGAGGCTGAAGTTAGAACAGCTTTGACAGAGAACACACAAGTTCTCCATCTGTACCTCTCTCTTCCAAGGTTCAGGACCCTTGGGTTAAGTTAATTATCTGGCAGTAAAAGCATGAACTAAAGACTAACTTGAGGCATGTTTGACAGCTTATTTTTCTGCCATTCCCAGTCATTGATGGTATCAGGGACCTATAATGCCATAGTTTAGGTGTGTCTTGTGTATTCACGTGTGAAATGACATACTACTTTGCCAAATAAATTTTTTATTTGAAGTGACTATGAAATAATAGAAATAATTTCAACACAAAATTCACCGAAATAGAATGTTTTACATTTAAAACAATTATGTCACACTACCACTGATACTATCACTGCCAAAGTATTATTTTCAATACTGCCTTTGATGTCTCCTAGTGTGGTTCTGTGCTGGAGAGCACTACCTCAAGAGCCAGTGGAGCACATCTGTTCCCAAGTCTGAGTTTGGTGATACACAATACTAATAACTTCAATTGCCATTCATGGGAATATTTATACTGCAGAAGTTGGTGAATGCTACAGTGTTCTCCTACCTTTGAAAAGCCTATTTATTTACCATTACAATATACCACTGGGTCAACTGTCTTCTTGACTTCTTTCTTTCTTTTCAAAGTTAGTCAATTACATTTCTTCCCTTTTCTTGCCTTACCCCATTGGCCTTCAGGAATCACCATTCTGCCCACTGTCTCAAGGTGTTCAACTCCTTTAGATTCCACATATAAATGAGATTATGCAATAATGTCTTTCCCTGCTTATTTTACATGGAATGTCCTTTGAGTTTATACATGTTGTTGCAAAGGACAAAATTCCTTTATTTTTAAAGACTGACAGAAATTCCATTGTTTATATACCATATTTATCCACCCAGCTATTGATGGATTCCATATTTCAGTCATTGTGACTATATTATAATGAACATGAACATCTCTTCTACATATTGCTTTCCTTTGGTATATGCCCTAAAGAGGGATATACCAAAGGTAATTCTGTTTTTTAATATAGTGGCTATGCTACTTTAGATTCCTACTAACAGTGTACAAGTGTATCCATTTCTCCACATCCTCATTAACATTTGTTGTCTTTTGTCTTGCTGATAATAGCCATTTTAAGATGCATATTCCTTTACAGTTTTAATTGACAGTCATTGATGTTTAGTGATATTGAACATTTTTTAATATTTTCTATTTATATGTTTCCTTATGAGAACTGTCTATTCCACTTCCGTATCCATTTTTAATTGTTTTTTCTTATTATTGAGTTTCTAAATTATTTTAGATATCAACCTCTTATTATATGTATGGATTGCAAATTTTTCTCCTGTCTATATTTTGTCTCTTCATTTTGTTAATTACTACCTTTACTGTGTGGAAGTTTATAAACTTCCTGCAAGCCTATTGTCTATTTTTGCTTTTGTTGATTATACTTTTAGGGGCCAAAAAAAAGTTATTTCCTAGACTACTGATATGTAAAATTCCCCCTTGTTTTCTTCTAGTGATTTTATAGTTTCAGATATTATATTTAAATATTTAATCCATTTTGAGTTGCTTTGTCAATGGTATGAAATAAGTCCCCACTTCCATTCTTTCGCTCCTGGGTATTCATTTCCCCAGTATACCTTATTGAAGAGATTGTCCTTACCTTGCTTTGTATTCTTGGCACCTTTGTTGAAGATCAACAAAGAAAAATAAATTGTGTTTGTTCTGAACATAAATAGAATGTTTTTTTCTTGTAATTATTCCCTAAAATAATACAGTACAACAACAATTTACATAGCATTTACATATATTATAAGGAATTCAGAGATAATTTAAAATATATGGGAGTATGTATATAGACACCTGGCTATTTTATATGAAGGACTTAAGTATTTTAATATTTGGGGGTGATTGTCTTGAAAGGAATCTGTCATGGGTATTGAGGGATTATTGTTTATATTGTGTTTTTAAATTCTCTGAAGAAGATAAGATTGCCTCTTTAATTTTAGCATGAATACTTACATTGACTTCAATAATTTCTTATGTTTCATTGAAAATACACACATTTTTCTTATGTTTATTACTTAAATATTCTTTAAAATGGATTTGTCCAGTAATGTACAATAAAAATATTGTAGTCTACACAGAATGATTTTGGGAGCTATTTAACTTTGTAGTTTGCATAGAAGCATATTAAATTTGAATAATTTAGTAGCCATGGTAATAGTGAACTCATCAAATTGACAATGTATCATAATTGTGCTGTTATCAGAAAAATTATCAGTTATTTCCTTTTACCAGATTGTTGTGTTTCTCATTGTTTTGACATATTATATGTTTATGAGCTTTTCTCCCATAATCTGAAAGTTGTTTGTGACATTTTGTGATTTCAGTGACTTTCATCATAGCATTTCATGAATTTCACCTATAATATCAGTAGTAGGTAAGTGCATTTGACATGTGCTAATTTACCTAAAATGTTGTTGTTAAATTACCTTCTTTAAAAGTCAAGATGTTTATATTCAGTTCTCCTAAGATTACATGGATTGCATATTTTTTTTTATTTTTGAGAAAGAATGGGTTTTATAAAGACTATATATTTTTTCTGGTCTTACTTTGTTTCACGTATACAGTATCTGTTCTAATAATAATAAATTTAGGAAACCATTAAAACCTGATGTAAAATCAGGTGCAGGGTTATAAGAATTTCGGTTCACAATAGCACTGCCATAACAATTCTGCCATTGGCAGTGATAGAGGGGATAAAAAGCCAAGAGGAATGCTTAAAATGTTGAAACAGGACTTTTAAAATTGATGCAGATTTTTAGCAGCTTACTCCAAAATCTTGGTTCTATAAATAAGGAAACTGGCATTGAAAATGGCCCATAATAATGACCACTGGATCCTTAATAAATTATAATTTTCAAATTATAATGTTTTCAGATATTTGAGATGTCATTTTTCCTTGACATGGCATGTACTATACAAGCAATATGTCTGTATAAAATTGGATTAAGAAGAACTAACTATGATCAAAACATATTAGTGATACAGCACATACCTACCACGTGTAAAGCCCTGGATTCAATCCAGAGTGCTGGAAAAAAAAAAAAGCGGTGGGGGGGGGATATTTCATATACTCACTACCATTTATCCACACATAGAAGTAGCATCAGGAAAATGAGCTAGAAATTTGACATATAAGTGCAGGCAAGAAGTGTTGTTTTCCTGGATTAGGGTGATACAGTGATGTGAAAACAGGGAGAAGGATTAAGATGTGGTCTTTTGGCAGACTTGCTGATAAGATTGGGTGATGTAGACTGAAGGAAAAGGAAGAATCATGGATGATCCTTGGCTTCTAGTCCATGAACAACTGGTACAGTTTACCCAGAAGGTACAATTTATTGTAAGTGGAATCCTTTTGGTAAGGGGAAGAGTTTAATGTTTTAATAAGAATTTTGTAAGTACATGTAGTACAGCACTAAATGGAGGGTTCATTTAGGTAATTGGATACATTAATCTGGATCATATGGAAATGGTCTTATCATTTGGTAGTCACCATCCTAGGTGATCCAAAGACAATCAATCAGAGAAAAAAAATGTAGACATTACACTCCAGATGCCAAGTATTAATATTTTTACAAAATATTTTTCTAGTTATCAATGAACCTTTACTTATTTAATTTATTTATATATGGTGCTGAGAATTGAATCCAAGTCCTCACTTGTGCTAGGTAAGCATTTTACCACTGGGCTACAACTCCAGCCCTGCCAAATATTAATATTTTTAATGAATATTATAGTGGTAGTATTTTAATGAGTATCATATTAATATGTTATATGATGTTAATGAATATGGAATAACATAAATGTGTACATTTATAAAAATCTTGATATTAATACTATTATTATTGGGGCTGGGGATGTGGCTCAAGTGGTAGCGCGCTCACCTGGCATGCGTGCGGCCCGGGTTCGATCCTCAGCACCACATACAAACAAAGATGTGTCCGCTGATAACTAAAATATTAAAAAATTCTTTCTCTCTCTCTCTCTCTCTCTCTCTCTCACTCTCTCACTCTCTCTTTAAAGAAATACTATTATTATTGAATAATGTTAAAGTTATTTATTAATATTTAATTTATATTAAAATAAATCCCACTATTTGATATAGCTTTATGGAAACTTAAGGCTCTAAATAACAGCAAAAAAATTCTTTTTTTTTTTTTAAAGAGAAAGAGAGAGAATTTATTTATTTATTTATTTTAGTTTTTGGCGGACACAACATCTTTGTTTGTATGTGATGCTGAGGATTGAACCCCAGCTGCACGCATGCCAGGTGAGCGCGCTACTGCTTGAGCCACATCCCCAGCTCAACAAAAAAATTCTTAATAGGCTACATTGGGTAACATACTTGTTAATCACAAAAGCCTAAGAAAAGTGGATAACCAACAATGCATTTACAAAAAAATACAAGTCAAGCTATAGTGAAATAATTGAATCCAGGAAAATATAGAATACTAGACTCAATAATATCTGATACATAAATTTCATAAAAGGAAAAAATTAAAGCTTTTATTTAATACTGATTGTTAATCTATCAAATACTTTAGAGTCCTGACTCTACATTTCCTCATAGTTATCAATTGTTTTACCAAAATCAAAACAAAACAATTAGAAATTTAAGAAAAAACAGATATATGCAATATGAGAGTAGAAGATTCACAGCACATCTCTGCCATTACACATTGTTGGTTCATATAGTTTGTCAAAATTTGATTACTTTGGCTATAAAAATGGCAAATTCACATATTTCAATTAATCAGAAAAAAACAAATATTATAAAGAATTTCAAAGACATTTTTAAATGTATTCATTTTTACAAGTAAAATAGACAAACTTCTTGTTTTTATTGACCATTCATTCCAAAAGACAATGAGCTTGATCTAATGGATATTAAAATAGATTAGAGAGAGAAACAGAATTAAATTTCCTAGATTTCTTAGTTTTTGTGGGGAAGAAACCTGGGTCTCCTGGTGTGTATAAATATATAGAGAACATCCGTTTTTACCTTCCTCATAATACTCTTCACATACATTACGATGAGGTGAGTGGCCATTTGTCTTGTCTTTGCTCTTTTCTGAAGGAGTTAACAAAACTTCAATTCTCTTCCAGAAAAGGACCAAATAGTTACAATCTCTATTAACTCTTTAGGGTAAATTCTAGGTTATTATTAATATTGGACCATTCTCATTTTCAGTTATTTACATGTTAATAAGCAGAAAGACCCAGAACATAGAAAAATCCCTAAGTAGGAAAAACGGAGGCACAAGGGTCATCTGGTTCCTAGATAGATTTTAACCAAAGAATTGTGTTTAAGATTCTGGTCTTCTACATTTCCAAGAAGACCCATTTTAGGAGTGGATAGAAACAGCTGGCTCCTCCTTCCTTATAAGCAGAGAAAATCATTGTTTCCATCCTTCACCTAGGGGGTTCCACCTACTCATGTAGAACAACTTATCTGGTTTTAACCATGCCACCCAAAATGGAATCATGGTGTTCTTTTCCTTTTCAGTGCCAGAGTACAATCTGTAATTAATAGAGCATTTGAATAAATTAAGAAACATTGACTCAAAATAGTATGGAATATATTTTAAAATTGCTTGCATTCCTGAAAAAATTTATAATGGATAATTCTGACAGATTATATTATAGAGATTTTTTTATGGACACAAAAGTATAAATCATGCTTATGGACCTGCTATTCAATCTAAAGAAACCTTAATTCATGCCAATACTGCACCACCCATAACAAAAACATCATTTATCACCAGTTGGGGACATCAGTAGCTCCTTTCTCTAGAGCTGCTGTGTGGTTAAAGGCTGGAGCTACTGTGATTGGTACTGTATCTACTCCAGAGAATGAGTTCTAGACATTTCCTTCTCCTGCTTTGCTGGCAATCTCAGAGATGAGCTGTGTTCCAGAGGGGAGCAATTGCCACCACGACACCCAACAAACATTCATTTAGAGAAGAAGCTATTCTCTGGGACAAGCAATAAGAAGAGAACTGGACAATTATTCCATTTCAGTCACCTCCTTTAACCCATGCACCTAACATAGGGATCTCGATATTAAAGAATCCTTAATCTACTGGAACCACGTAAAAGGGTTAAAGAAATTAAAAGAGGGATGAATTATTAAAATTTTCTCACAAGTGTCCCTCTGTAGTATTACAAGGTAATTCTGTAGCTTTGCTCTAGACTATCAATCTGCAAAGCCCAAACATTATAAAAATGTGTATTTCCAATTTTGGAGTATATTCCAACAATATAATAATTTTACTCTTAACTTTTAAACTTTAGTGTTTATATAGGTCATAAAGTGAATAACAAATGGTGTTTGTATTTTCACACATGTGAAAAAATTATTCTGTATTTTCATTTATTATTAAAGTAAATGTGCAAAAAATGCTTGCTTCTAGAGACAAGTTTTAGAATTTGTTTACTTCCTAAATAAATACATTTATTTAAATTAATCAGACATATATGGTTAATTATGGTGGTTAATTCTATTAATTTGATTCTGGAATTTCATAAATACATTTATTTAAATTAATTAGACATATATGGGTAATTATGGTGGTTAATTCTATTAATTTGATCCTGGAAATTCATGCCAGAAAACACTACATTGTGTTATTAAAGTCACGAAGTAATATATGTTTAAGACAATATCACTTGCAATAGTCAATAACTGAGAAATTGACTCCAGTGATCTGATAGAAAACAAATAAATGTCAACCATAGCAACAAAGGAATGAGGTAAATAATCATTTAAATCAAATCTATGACCTAGCTTTCGCAGCATGTTAAGTTTGTCACAACTCTAAATTAAGGGTAATTTATTATTGTGAAAAACAAAGCTGTATTATAGAAGCCACTAATAAGTTTTCCTAATGCTCAAAGCATCAATCTTAAGAATTAAAATCCCCAGTGACAAGACCCAACACATTCATTTAAGTGAATTGGTCTCCATGCCTCATGAACCTTCTAACCAAGAACAATCAATTGAGCAGAGCAGTAGAATTAATGCATTTTGAGTATAAAAAAGGGGGTTAGTCATAGTAGCTAACAGTTTTCCAGGATTTCATATATTAAATGTCATCATCCATAATAACTTTAATGTTAATGATACTGTACATACCAATATCTTTTTATGGAAAACATTTTATTTAAAACTCATTTAGTATAGTTATCAAATGTAGCTTTCCTCTGTACAAATTAACATGGTGTACACGTTACCCTCTCCTCCAGTCTTAACCCCTTTTAGCCCTGCTCCATGTCCTGACCCATTCAACAAACCACATCCTTTGTTCTCATTGTTCCTGCAAAACACCCTGGACTCTCCCACATCTAGAGCTTTATTCAAATCCTCTCTCTGAATCCCTATTTTCTCCTGTGTCTTTGACACAACTAAGTCCTGTCGTTTTCCAAGAAAACATCAGAGATCATTGTGAGATTTATAAACTCACCGGATGCCTGTCTGAGCATCATCTGTAATTCGAGGAACGTGTCAACTTCACATACTCCCCTGTTTAAGTATAAGCCTGAAGAATGTAAAGTCTGGTAAGTGAAAGGTTGACCTTCTGCAAGATTTTAGGGCTCTGTGAATAGAGGCTGTTTTCTCCCCCTTTTCTCCTCATTGGGGTGAAGCGCAGGAAGGTTTTTGCTTCCCCAAAGAATAATACATAAATAGCACCCTGGAAGGGAGAACTAGGGTTTCCATCTCCATCTGGACAACTGCTGAGCTGCAGGTTCATTGGTAGCTTCTCAATAACCAATGCTAGGAGAAATGAATGTTGCTGCAAGGTCTCCCGTGAGGTCCACTTGAAAGAGGGGTAGGACTTCTCTTCCTTGGACTCTCAGTTCCTAAGCAGTTTGAAAGAGAAAACTAAATACCTAAGAAATATAGACTGAAATATCATCTAGCCTTATTGCAGACTGAGGAGTAAATAATTATATGGACCAAGAAAATCGTGTAAGTTCACCCAAACTGGGGATTAGGGAAACAAATGACCAATGGCTACCCAGGGAAGTAGTTGGGAAGGAACTCTCATCAGCACTATTAATATTTAATTTCTTATTTATAAACCAGTTACAGGTAAAACTACATTCCTGGGGAAGCATAGTAAAATTTTAAACATTTTTATTTGAGTCATCATTTATGATTTTTAATCCTTATTGGAGGAAATGAAGAAATTTTTATTGAACTCATAAATGTTGTGGATACTTTGAGTAAATATTTTTTAATTTTCAGTTAACAAAGGAAATGACAGATGTCTTTTTATTTTCTATGCTAATTTGTTATATATGACAGCAGAATGCCTTACAATTCATCTCATACATATAGAGCACAATTTTTCATATCTCTGGTTGTATACAAAGTATACTCACACCATTTGTGTCTTCATAGATGTACTGAGATTAATGATGTCCATCTCATTCC
Organism: Callospermophilus lateralis; assembly: GCF_048772815.1. NCBI lineage: Eukaryota > Metazoa > Chordata > Mammalia > Rodentia > Sciuridae > Callospermophilus > Callospermophilus lateralis. Next base: position 21,049,410 of record NC_135308.1, on the reverse strand, counting down.
ACCATCTTTTTTTTACACCCCTTATTCCCCTCCCTTCCCCCTCTCTCCCTTTTGCCCTATCTAGAGTTCCTCTTATCTTCCCATGCTTCCCCTTCCAACCCCACTATGAATCAGCCTCCTTATATCAGGGAAAACATTTGGCATTTGTTTTTTGGAACTGGCAAACTTCACTTAGCATTATCTTCTCCAACTCCATTCATTTACCTGTAAATGCCATGATTTTATTCTCTTTTATTGCTAAGTAATATTCCATTATGTATATATATATATACCACAGTTTCTTTATCCATTAATCTACAGAAGGGTATCTAGGTTGGTTCCACAGTTTAGCTATTGTGAATTGTGCTACAATAAACATTGATGTAGCTGTGTCGCTGTAGTATGCTGTTTTTAAGTCATTTAAATATGCCTTAAAACAGAAATATAAAACATATTGCTAAATGATCTCTGATTCTTTTTCACATAGCTGCTTTTAAATTTCATGGAAACATCTCTACCTAATAGGCCTAGTTATTTGCCACTGAATATGCTATTCCAATCAAATCAGTCTTATATGCTTTCCAAATTTATGTCAAGTTGATTCTGACCTCCAGAATTTCTCTCACAGTATTCTTTCACTAGTGGCATGGGTAGAGGGGCAACAAAGAAAGCAGTTGTTCCCTCTAATTATTTTTTCCTTTGTGGCTATGACACATTACCATAGACTGAGTGGCTTAAAACAACTGCATTTTAGTATCTTTCAGTTTTGTAGAATTTTAGGGTTCACTGGACTTAAACCAAGATGTCAGGAGGGCTGTGGGGTTTTTTTGCATGCTCTGGCGAAGGATCTGTTTTCAATTAATTTGAGTTCTTGGCAGAATTCGGTTCTTCATAGGACTGAGTTAACATTTTTCTTCACCGACTGTCAGCTGAGAGCCATTCCCAGCTTCTTGAGGCAGCCACATTGGGTGCCTGAAGACCCCTCCTCAACCATCAAAGTCAGCTGGGTGCTGTTCTTCTTATCTGTGAATCTTTCCTGCCTCTTCTTGAGTCTCGTCCTCTTAATACAGCTGAGAAAACCTTTATCCTTTGAAGGGCTCATCTGATTGGGTCAGACAGACTTAAATAAACCAGGATGATCTTATTATGTCCACAGGTTCTCAAGGATTAGAGCACGGACATCTTTGGGAGGCCATTTTGCTGCCTGCCACACTCCTCTCAAATATATACCCCAAAGGAGGAAATTTTCTAATGATATTAAGATGCCATCTTAATAGTTGTTAACATGATGATGAAAACATATCGGAGGACAAACCATGAATGCAAAAGGCAAATTTGCTGAGTGCACGCTCTAAACAGAAGTGAGAGCACATAGCACACACAGCTGGAAAGAGAGGTACATTTCTAATGCTCCCTTCTCCAGGGTTCTCCACCACCTGCCTCTTTCTCCTCTCCTTTCTTTTTCCTTGTGCCAATTTGATCTTTTTCATGTCCTATTTTTTTTTCTATTTCTAATAATGGGATGCTAATAGGACCAAGGAACATTTTTGAAGAATTTCAATACAGTCAGATTTTCCTGAGATAAGGCGAATAATCTCTCTGTGGGACTTTCCTCTCTGAGACTTCACCTGTAAGTTCTCATGATGGTAAGGCTCACAGAAGAATCTGGTAGGTGCCACATGTACATTGTGACGCAAGAACATCCAGGGGTTCAATAAGACACATGATTTCCCAGGTCAGAAGTGGAAATTTCTGAAAGTTTCTAAAATAACAGCTAACAGAATAAGATTCAAGTCTTGGCAATAGGCATTAGGTAGAAAATAACAATCTATTATTAAGGATGGAGCAGAAGAGTAGGTGTAATGAAGACAAGAAAGAAGCAAAAGATGAGAAACAATGTACAAATGCTACCCTCATTTCAAGGGAGAAGTAAATTTGGTCGTGTTATTTTGCTTTGTTGCAATTATTTTTTAATGATTAATTTTCATTGTTCCAAGTGGTGAGTATTTAAGGAATTTTGAATTCAACAAAGGATTGTAGTAAATGAAGTATACTTAGGTTTATAAATTCTTGATTTCCAGTGACATTATAAGTTTAAAAAGCACAAATAAGTGCTTAAAATATACTAGTAGAACCCACATTCTGTAATAAAAATCACTTTGGCTATTTTTCATTTTCTAAGTACAGGTAATTTCACTTATCTAAGTGAGGGTATTTGGAAAGGGAACAGGTTTTTCTTTTGAATGATTCTTGCCATTTCAGTTTTTAAAAGTACTCTATGTTCCAGTTTTCTCACAAAATAAATTATAGACCATAGTGTCTAGGATGCCTGAGCTTTAAATTGAGAGCCCAAGGAAATGTGAAGATTAAACAAGGCCCAGATAAATACAATATAAACATAAATATGTATAGTAAGAAATAAAAATAATCTCCATAATCTTTCCATAATTCAAAAAATAGATAATTTTACAAAAGGAAAGCTAATTTATTAATAAAATCCCTTTTTTAAAAAAAATTCACCCAGATTTGAACTATTTCTTGTCATCTCCACCATCATCATGTTACTCTAAGCCATTGTCATCTTTTCCCTAAATACTTGAAATATCCTCCCGATTCACTACTCTTTTTCTACGCATATCCACTTCACTATATTTTCTACATGAAATCAAAACGTAAATGGTAAAACATTAAACCAAATCATGCCACTTCTTCTAATGGCTTCCCAGTAAGCCAGATTTAAAGACTGGTAGTTAGAGCAGTTTAGTAAACCAGGTATGATGCAGTAAATGGAGTTCGATTTGAGTCCTGGAAATTGGAAACTGCCCCTGGGAGACTGAAAGGTTAATGTCCCCAAAGCCAGGCCTATACCTCCCGCCCTAAAGAACTTAATGAAGCAACTCCTGAGCAGGTGGGAAATTGCTAACTAATTCTGCCTGGGCCCACTTCCTGCCTGGATCATTCCTCCCAGGCCCCTCCAGCCCACCTGTTTTCCCATTTAAATCAAATGTATGAAATGTCAAGATCATTGTACTGTCATGTGTAACTAATAAAACAAACAAACAAACAAATAAATGATACACTTTTCCTGATTATACCCCCACATTTAACACACATATATATCATGTATCTCTTTTTGTACTGTATGTGAGTCTTTGTTTTATACACAGAAAGATTAAGATACCTCCTGCCCAAGAACACAGCTTTGCCCCTTGGAAGTGGTATTGCCCCACTGGAAATGTACATTCCAAGAGGAGTTTTGTTCATATGCATTTATTGTGACGAGATGTCAATGAGTTTAAAATATCAATAATATCTCATAATAATATTTCCATAACATTACATTAAAACATCTTAATCTAAAAAAAAAGGTTGAGGGGAAATGAACAAGATAAAGGAGAGCAATATAAAAGGACAAAGAGAACTTTAGATGTATAAAAGGGATGTAACTTCCTCATGGGATTCTGCCTTTTGGGCCCCCTTCTTCCACCCTGTCTGTCTGACTATTCTTTAAATAAAGCTTCTTATTTTTCTACCCCATGCACTTGCCTCAGCGTCATTCTCTGGGGGGAATCAGGACTCATCAGAGTAACCTGTAACAGGCGGTATCACCACTACCCTCAGAGGGTAAACAGGGTCCTTACTAATGTCCACATCGTCACTCTGACCTTGTGTTTTCTTGCTCTCTCTTATTACTCCTTAGATCATGACTTTCTGATACTTTGCACTTGCGATTCTCTGCCTGGAATTGTTTTCGGGAAATATCTACATGATTGATTATTTCACATCACTTCTTTTCTCACCTTCCTAGTAAGATCTTCCCTTAAAAGTTACAGAACCTCCACTTTCTATTTCCTGTCCCCCTTGTTCTTCTAATTATCTTGATAGCATTTATCACATTTTAAAATGATACATATTTTTTCTTATTGCTCTTATGTGTGTATTCTTTTTCTTCAATGAAATTATAGATAAGTAAGAAAAAGATTTTGCCTTTGTATTTGTAGCTGCATCCTCAGCACTTGGAATAATGGAAAGTTGGAACTCCATTAGTTTTATTGAATACTGCTTTTTAAAGAATACAGCAAACATAGATATGAATATAATCATATAATAATAGACCTCATTCTAATAAATGAGATAAATTGAGACAATCAGTTCAGATTCTAACCACCCTATACTAAGTAGCAGCTCCATAAAAACATATGCAAAAAAATTTCTCTATCTTACCACTGTTTATTTCTTATTCCCTGCTGATCATAGCATGAAATGGCTTATTTGTATTTAAAGTTAAAGATCCTCTGGACAAGACAAGTGTTCAACAAGTTCAAAGTGCAGCCTAAGATGTCAGAACAGTTCACGATATTTCACAGAGCTCATCAAATGCTAGTTTCATGGAGAAATGAATGGATGATGCAGTTTGTAGCACGAACGCATTCAGTGATGACAAAAGGGCTATAAATCAGAAAGACAGACAGGAAGTGTATAGAAAAGAAAAAAAATCACTTTCTGTTGGCACTAAAAAGAAAAAAAAAATAACTTGCTCAAATTGCACTGCAAACACACACACACACCACCACCACCACCATCACCACCACCACACAAAAGAGAGAAGGGAAATTGCATGTAAATGGAAGGAGACCCTCAGGGGTATACAAAATTACATACAGGAGGAAGTGAGGGGAAAGGAGGAAAAATATAAGGGGGAGAAATGAATTACAGTAGAGGGGGTAGAGAGAGAAGAGGGGAGGGGAGGGGGGAGGGGGGGATAGTAGAGGATAGGAAAGGCAGCAGAATACAACAGACACCAAAATGGCAATATGTAAATCAATGGTTGTGCAACTGAAGTGATTCTGCAATCTGTATATGGGGTAAAAATGGGAGTGCATATCCCATTTGAATCAAAGTGTGAAATATGATATATCAAGAACTATGTAATGTTTTGAACAACCTACAATAAAAATTAATTAAAAAAAAACCATTAAAAAAAAAAAAAAGAAGCAATGAGTGAAACTCAGATACTTACATAAAATTAAACCATTCCATCTCCCCCTTACCACCCAGGCAGATATAGGGAACAAATCATCACACTATGTTGTGCGTTGTGTATGTGACGTAGACTTCAGGATGCTTTGTCATTCAGGGATGTCATGCTAATGAATTTGTTCTGATTTCTCCTCTAATAATTTAGGGGTAAGGATGGACATGAAAGATAGGAACACAGGGGAATTCGGCCAGGAATTATGGCCCCTCTGGGTCTCCAATATGGGGTCAGTTCACAGTCCTGATCTTTGTGTTCATTTCTCACCTGCACCAACCTTTTTCACTCATCATTTTGGTTTGTGGTTATGCATAAGATTTACAAAAGGAAGAGAACATAAAATAAAAATTCACTTTTAAATCTCCCAGTCATGGAAGTAATTAGAAATTATAATTTTAACATCAGACTTCCTTCAGTCTATTAATTTATTTACTTAATAAATATAGAATAAGTTGATTAAGAGGTTTGTTTAAAAAAAATAACACATTGATTTACACACAAAAATGGATCTCACTATTCTTTATTTATCCCTGACCAGTGCTAAAATTACAAGTTCCTATTAGAAAAAGAGAGGCGGCCGTTTAAGAGACTGGTCTACAATATTGCTGGTGCACAAAGCCCTCAATCTTTTGATATACTTATCCATCACTGCCAAGCTCTGGAATAATGTGATTGCAGTAATAGAAAGAAATGGTTGTGCTCTTGAAGCAGTAGGTGGCTTTGCCTAGTGCAGATGAATTACTGCCAAGGAATACATTGGTCATGCACAAAGCTACTGTATTTTGCTTCCTCTGATTTAGTTAAACTACACTATGAATCAGTGGTGCTCAAAATTGGTTGAAAGTCCCATCAAATACAGCAGAAATACCAATACAGGTTTAACTCAGCTTGAAATTTGCAAACTGAAGTTAAAAGGCTGCTTTTCAAAATAGGATTATATTAAGCATCTTCTTTCCTGGCAAAAAAAAAAAAAAATCTAAAAAATGATTTAAATTTTTTTTTAAAAGTTAATTCCATAGGAATAAATTGTCTACCATTCCATTATTAGTATTTAAATTAAGCAATATTAATTTATTATTTAAGAATGTATAGCAAATATTTAGCAGGCATTAAGCAATTTTCTACTTCCAACAGATATAGCTGTGAATCAAGTAAAGTCCTTGCTTCTGAGAGGCTTATATTTTACTTGGAAAAATAGACAAAACACAAACCATTAATAAATAATATAATTTCACTTAGAATGAAGCATTATGGTAAACAAAACAAAATGAGTTAATGGCTAAGGGTGACAGAGTAGAGTAGGACCCTTTGAAGAAGTGGCATTTGTACTGAGGCTAGGAGGAGAACAAATCCGTGCCTAGTATAGAATCCTGCTGGGGAATGGACTTGACTTGTTCAAGGGATAACCAGAAATATATACCCAAGAATGATGTGTCATGCTGGAGAGTAAAAATGAGACTGGTGGGAATGATCCAAGGTAAGCACTGTAGGGCTCTACAAGGTGTTCAATGAGTATAAAGAACTACTTCACATTTGAAGAGGTAGGGCCCAAATGAAAGTAATTAGAGATCTTTTAGCCACTTAGGAAGGAGATAACAGGTATGAAGAATAAATAAGTGGACAGCAATGAACCTGATGAGAAACATTTTAACTAACATTTAATTTATTTCAAAGGTCATTCCAACTGACTAGCTGATGTGGAATTTTAAAGAGGAATCAACTATGACTATGCATTTGACCTTGATTTTTTTTTCTATTTTTTTAAGGTAGAAAACAATCCTAAAAGAAGAGCAAGTTTGAAAGGCATCATATCTGAGATGCACCATAGCTCTACAAGAATAGAGAAACACAGGCAGTGATACAGCCAAGAGCTTTAGAAAGGCACACAATGAAGCCTGAATGCATCTCAAATTACTGACACATTGACTATATTCTGAGTGAGGATTTTTAAGTGAAAAGTCAAGTAATAAGAAAAAACAACCTCTCCTCATCTTTCATTATCAAAATGCACTTATAAATATCTCGAGGTAGGATCTCAAAGACAGTTTTTATAATTAGAAACAAGCTATAACTTCAGTAGTCATATAGAAATACTTGGGATGTTGACTAAAGTTGTATGGAGGGGTAAACATTTAGTTATTAATGCCCCTGTTTTAAAGTTGACAAAATTAAATCAATGGGTGAAACAACAAAATTCAGGAATGAATTTTATGCTTCCTCATTTACAGAAATATTTGTTAATAGATTTGTTTCCTAAACAAAATAAGTATGTGAAAAAGTAGCCTTAGTATTTTTAATGTCATTCCCCTGGCTACTGTTATGTTTGAACATCTCTTAGCTTGTTCCTGGGCTTTGTATGTGCCTTCTAGGTTCTAGGATCTGTGAGTATTCTTAGGTGGTATTGTCCATTCTTATGGATTATCAAGGCTGTCTTCATCCATCTATCTATCTATCTTTCTATCTATCTATCTATCTATCTATCTATCTATCATCTACTCTACACGCTCATTTTCTTTTTGTTAGTGCTGTGCATTTAAAAAAAATCTAGTTTCTATCTATGGCTTATTTATTTATTTATTTATTTATTTCTACCAGAGTTTGAACCCAGGGGCACTGAATCACTGAGTCACACCTCAGCACTTTTTATTTTTTTCCTTTGTGAGTCCAGGTCCTGCTAATTTGCTAAGGGCCTCATTAAGTTGCTGAGGTTGGCTTTGAACTTTTAATCCTCCTGCCTCAGCCTCCTGAGTCATAGGGATAACAGGTGTGCCACTATGCCTGGTTCTATTCATTTTTTTTCATCTTGTCCTTTGTAGAAACTTCTAGAAATGTTTTATGTAGTATAATTAACCATTTATCTTCTTTCAAAATGATTTATGCCTCATCCTTTTCCTATGTAATGAATTATTTCCCCATGTTTTCTTGTAACAACTTATAGTTTTGTTTTTCATGTTTAGTTGAATTACATACATTCAATATTTTGTGTGTGGTGAGCAGTAAAATCTGATTTTTATTGTCAATCCATCTTTCCAATGTTTATCTGTAAACTTATTCCATGATCTATTCATCTTCAATATGTGGCAAAACCTTAGTCTCACTATTTTTTTTCATGATCAATAACCAACTGTTTAATATACCATTCCCTTATAGTTAGTAAGCTTAATGCTTTATAAATAGGTAGTTATTTGGTCCTTTTCTTCCAATCACTAGTACTATGTTGGTCTTTTATTTCCACAAGAATAGAATATTAAAGTCAACTTATCAAATTTGTAAAAAGCCATTTTGGGATTCACATATAGTTGCATTTCCTTTATAAACGAAATTGGAAAGAACCAATATCCTAATGACATTTTATTTCTTCTAAACTATGATATATGTCTGCATTTATTCCAAGTATTTAGTTATTTATTCTGTACTGACTTTCAACAGTGCTGCAATTTCTCTGTGAAAATTGCCATGGCTTGTCAAAATTATTTCTAGTTATATACTTCAAATGTAACCTGTCTTTTTTTTTTTAAAAAAAAAAGAACACCCAGTTGTTCTTGGAATTTAAAAATGCTATTGATTTTTTATATTGATCATCTTTCAACAAATCTCACTGAACTCTTATTATTTCAACAAGTTTTTTAGTGAATTGTCTTGGCTTCTACTTGTTCTCATTATTATTGCTGTTGTTGGTCAAAAACAGCATATTCAGGTTCTATCTTTCTGTCACTCTCTATCGAATGGCCCAGGACATATTCTTAAAATTGTTTACTTTTTGATATAGCTTATTACTTTAAACATTTTTATTGATTGCTTTTGCTAGAATTTTTTTATATTTTATTATTCCCATCAAAGAAATAAACTTCAATTTATTAAATTGTTTGCCACATATCTTCTTTGTTCTTTAGTTACCTTTAGTTCTGCTCTCAGTTCTATACCCAGGCTAGAAATAGTTTCTCTCTAACTTGGGTTGAATTCACTCCTTAATTTTCCTCTTATTTTTAATGTAAGTATTGATGTATATATGTCTAGATAGACCTGTGTCTATCTATACCAGTCCATCTATCTGACCATCTATCTGTCTAATCTCCTCTCTCTCTTCCTTAGGTACTACTTTTGCTGTAACACAGAATTATTGCATTTCATTTTTATTGCTATGTGCATCTTAGTAATTTGCATATCATCTATTATGAGGTTCTTATTTTCTAATAAGTTGTCGTTTTAAAATAAAATTACCTTTCCTATGTGCTGTGGATATCTTTGTCTATTAACTAGTAAAAGTATTCTTCCCTTCTGTGGTTTGCCTCCACAATGCAATAATGATATCACAATAATGATATCTTTAGATGGACAGAGGTTCTTAATTTTAATGTGACTTACCAAACATTTCTTTTATTGTCTTTGTGCTTTTTTGTCTAGTCTTGAACATCTTGTGCATTTCAATGAGATGTAGATGTTTTCTTATATATTCTTATGTATTAATTATCATTTGCTTTTTAAATTCAAAGTTACAGCCTACTTGGAATTTAAGTTTGTGGATTGTAGAGGAAAATGACAAGATTCGTTTTTTTTTTTCTATACAAGTATCAAGATGACTCACATAAATTTTTGAAAATATAATTCTTTTTCAAAAGTATCCACTTTTTTCATAATTTTTCAAAGTATGCAAGTCTGCTCTAGGGTCTTTATTCTTTTCTGCTAACCTATTTATACTTTAGTTAAGACCATACTTCTTTAATATTATGATAGTTGTTTAGCTCTCTGATGAGTCTTGATATCATCATATAGTATAAATCCTTCAGCTTTCTTCTTTTTCTGCAAGACTCTTACACCTGGCTGTTTATACTTTCATATGATGTAGACTTGGCTTGTTAATGCACGCACACACACACACACACACACACACACACACAGAAGATCAATTTGGAAACAATTATCATAACAATATTGAATCTTCAAGTCTATGAGCCTAGATTTATTTAAGCCTTCTCTAAATTTTAGTTTTAAATTTGTGCTATAGATGTTCCTGTGAGTTCCATTTGTTAGGTCTGTTTTGAATTGTGACAGACTGAATATTTGTGTCCTCCTAAAATTCACGTCTTAAAACCAAATCCTCAATGTGATGGAGTTTTTGGAGCGGGGAAAGGGAAAGGGGTCTTCAGTGTGTGGACCTCATGAATAGGATTAGTACCCTTATAGAAGAATTCCCAGGGAGATTCCTTGCCCCTTCCTCCCTGTGATTTTTAGAGCTCCTGCATGGCCATCTGTCAACTAGGACACAGACTCCTACCAGACATCATCTACAGGTGCCTTGGTCTTGGCCTTCTCAAGGTCCAGAACTGTGAAGCATGTTTCTTTTACTTATAAGCTAATATGTAGGGTAACTCTGTTGACAGCAGCCCACACAGAATATGATATGAGGAATGCAAATTTTATTTTATTTTTTACATAAATTGTTACTAGTGTGCAAAAATAAATTAATGCTTACCTATGCATCTTAACTTTATAAATCTTGATAATTTCACAAAATTATTTTTATGACTTGTAATCTTCCCTTGGGTTTTCTATATAAAAAAATCATATTGTCTAAGAATGCAAAGTTTATTTTCTGATCATATTTTTTCATAGCTAAAATTTCCAGTACAATGTTGAATAGAATGGGCAGTGGGTTTTCATTCTTGATCTCAGAGAAAATATTTAATGGGATAAATTATAATTTATTTTCAAATATTACAAGATTAGTAATCTTGCTTTGTCTTATTAAATACAGACATATTGTGCTATAATACCCAAATTTAAATATTTTTAAATATTTTTATTTTCTTTCTGAATGAAATCAGTTTGTATTTTCCTGTCTTATTATTGGATCCAGAATTTATTATGGTATAGAAAACAATGTTGTGGTGGCGCATGCCTGTAATTGCAACTGTTCAAGAGGCTGAGACAGGAGGATGGAAAGTTCAAAGCCAACCTCAGCAAAAGCAAGGCACTAAGCAACTCAGTGAGACTCTGTCTCTAAATAAAATACCAAATACAATAGGGCTGGGGATATGGCTCAGTGGTGGAGTGCCCCTGAGTTCAAACCCTGGTACTCCCCCTGCCCGCCCCGCCAAAAAAAAGTCTAAATTTCTATTCCTTATGAGATTTTTAGTAATGTTTACATTATTTTATTTTCACTGTTTAGTAGAAATAAATATGAGTCATATGAACTTCGAGTTTTCTTCAGGAGATTATATTAATGGAAGATATATATTTTTATCTCAGTTTCTGAATCCTTATAAAACTATTTCTTTTTTTTTTTAATTTTTGTTTGTGTCAGTATGCTCCCTTCCACTCCTGCAGTAGGCATTTGGTAATTTTATTAAAGTTTGAAAATGTAGTAACAGAATTTTCTTGAAATGACCTGTTATTGTACATCAACACACTCTGTATGATTTCAATATTCATCTTTTACTTAATGGTTCATTAAGTTGCCATTTCTTGCAAATTTTAATTGCATACATGATAAGATTATGCATTCCTTGACACAGATTTCAATGTATAGTAAGTCAAAGTTGGTGTTAACCTTGTGTATATATTTTTGACTGATTTGTTAAATCTATGCAATATTTTTTTGAGTTTGGGTGTTTGCTTATTGCATTTTTATAATTTTCACTTGCTCATTTTATAGAGTTTTCAGTTTTTGCAGAATTTTTCTATAATGTCTCATATTTTTTTTCTAAAATAGTCCACACAGTTCTTTCAAACTCTATTTAAATCAAAACTCCATTATCTATGTATCTGGATGCATGCTCGGGATTCATTTCATTTTGAGGCCTTTTGTCAGTTGTATATAATTTTCAGCTATTCTTCCTTTGAACCCTTACTTCCTCTATGCCTTACTAGAACTCCTCTTAAATATATGTTGCATTTTCTTATAATTTCCCCCCATGTACTTTAATATCTCACACTTAATTTGACCTAATAGCCTGTTTTATTTTGCATACTTCATTCCAAGTTTTCTTTTCTTTCACTATTTCCCTTGTTAGCTTCATTAAACTTCATTTTTACATCACTCGTTTTTTTTTCATTCTGGAACTCCATTTTTTAAATTTATGGGACATATTTTGATTTTCCTTCTGATTATTGATTTTAATTTTCAAGGAGTGGCTGTGGCTAGTGTATCTCCCAAGGGTTCGTGCTGGAAGTCTGTCTGTCAGTGTGGCATTGTTGGAAGTGGAGGAACCTTTAAGAGGTGGAGCCTCGAGGGAGGTAATAAGTTCACTGAGAGCATCACCCTTGTAAGAGATGAAGCAGTCCCTCCTGGAAGCCCAGTCTGTCCTGAAAGTGCGGGCTAGTATAAAAGGAGAACACTGTCTCCTTCACACTCTCTGGCTTCTTATGTGATCTCTCCCTTCATCATGATGCCACCTGTCCTTAGGCCCTCACCAAAGGCTGACCAATGAGACCAACCAATCTTGGACTTTTGACCACCAAAAATTAGATAAATAATCTTTTATCTTTATACATTTCTCATCTTCAGATATTTTGTAACAACAACAAAAAACAGGGTAACATACCTTATGTATCTTCAATTAAATATGTTAACTCAAAGGCAATATCCTTCACGATTTCCCTGTCATTCACCAACATGGGCATGATGAACAGGACAATGTAAGTCCTGACTCACCTGACATTTTCATTCTAAGCACGTGGGGACAAGGTGACACCATGCTGTGTTCTGCTCTCAAGTGTAATTGTGTGTCCTTTCCATGACATATCAGATACCATGTTTTTACACACACTTGCTTTGTTTGGTGACCTCAATGTTTGAAGGCCCCTGAATGTAGTGCTGAACTGTTCTCCACTTTCCCTTAGCACAGCAGGCTGAGATGGGCCTTACTGGGGAAAACCTGTAAGGTGAGCATGCTCTACCACTGGGCCGCAACCCCAGCCCCTCTGGGCATATTTTTTTTTTTTTTTTTTGAAGAGAGAGAGAGAATTTTTTAATATTTATTTTCCAGTTTTTGGCAGACACAACATCTTTGTTTGTATGTAGTGCTGAGGATCAAACCAGGGCCTATTTTTGATTGGAGTTCAAAGGCTCCTGGTGTCAAGTAGGTGGGAGCCAGTGATGCTGCTGAAGTAAAGAATAGCCCAACCCTCCCGTAACAAAGAAGTTCACACTTCAGAATTTCTAGCAAGCTAAGCCTGAGAAACACCAGTTTAAAGGGAGATTTATACAAAATGTCAATGTTTAAATTACTGTAAAAATTACAAATTCTAAGTTCTATAAATTCTCTACTGTTTAAAATGTTTAAGAAAGTGAATATTTTCCCTTCCAAATCTGCTTGCATTCTTTAAAACAAATGATCAGAAATTTAGTAATTGAATTTATTCGTAAATTATATGAAATCCTCATGCATTTCACATTAACTACTAGACATTATAATTCACCATTCAAACTCACTGGTTGTAGTAACATATTAGAAAGCAAAAGGAAATAGCACATAGAACTGCTCTGATTCAACTAAATACTCACAACTAAAATGATATTTGACCCAAAGAGTGTCATCTAATATTACATGATAAGATGTATGACAAAGCTTGAACCTGTTGTTTGTATGGTTTTAGAAATTTACTTCTCTTCTTTATTTGTTGCAATTATATAATTATATAAACATTGATTAGGAAAGAGAATGTAACATTTTTTTTCAAGTAAATATAAAGTCCTAAAGTTATCATAAGGATGTGACTTTCATTTCTGTTAATTTGAAAAATGAAGATAATATAAGATTTTTCCTATTTAAAGAACATAGAATGACCAAAAGTAAATATGATAATATTTAAATGTATAAATATTTATTAATGTCTATAAAATCCACAAATTTAGATCTGCAAATATGAGTCTTGACTTACTGATTTTGATTCTCAGGTGGAAACCTAGCTGATACGATACCTTTCATATATTTATATCAGAAGCAATTTCTTTGTGAGATATGAAAAAGTAAAGACTTTTTGAACATTGAAAACCTTCTAAAGTTCAGTGATGAGGTATTTAACTTTTAGGACTATAGTTACTGACATTTTCTTTTTTGAAAAAATAATAGATTCTTCTGTGTGCACAATTATGTTAAATGTAAAATTACTGTTGTGAGTGGTGGCAGAGGGAACACTTATAAATCCAATTAATTGTGAAGAAGATCATAGCATATTTTATAGTGATATTTGGACAGTTTATTCCTCTTCCCATACATTTTCATCATTATTAAAATGGACTTAATTCCTTGGGCCAAATAAAATCACAGGTTTTCTGAGTCATGTGCATAAGCCAAATACAACATGGACAAAGTATAAAATGAGTCTGTGCATTTTCTCCTCTTTATCTCCTGATTTCCTCACGCTTCTTCCTACTGATGAAATGGGGTCCAACTAAAGTACACGATATCATTGAACTATGCAAATGCATTGCCATGGATAACTGATACCAATATGAGTTATTTGAGTTATCATTATTTATAATTTTTAGAGATCATCTTAGAGTGCAAAGTCTTCAATAATGCAGACTTAGATTTTAATCTGGGTTTTGTGATTTAGTGTCTGTGTGATCTTGGGAAAATGACCTAATCTCTCTGAACTTTAGTGCCCTGATCTGCATGTAATTTAAGTTACAATTGCTTCTTTCCGTGGAGCTTAACTATGAGAAGACAGCTTCTCTAAATAAGCCTTTTCAGTCTCTTCTAATTAGCTCCCCAATTTCTTATTGCCATGCTTAAAAAGGCCTGAGCCTTGATCTAGGCACTTTGGCCTCTACGGTGTGGGCTCTACTGCTCATCAGTCGTGCAGACATCCATCTTCCATCCTGGTACCCATGACTGATCCCAGGTCTCTGGACATGGAGGTCAGAGATGTTGTTTTTCTTTTCCACTTTATCCTACGTGCAATAAGACTTTTCCTTAAATTTTCCACAGCACTGCAAAGACCATAAACAGCATCTTTTAATGTTATTATCCTTAAGATTAGATTAAAATAAAAAGAATAGAAACGCTGTAATACTTTCCAAATTATATCAATTTCTTCCAATTATATCCTGTTTCTTCCTAGGCTCCCCCTTCAATTTCCCTGCTCACCTCTCAAGACACAAGTTAGAGCTCACAACTGTTAAAGTGCCCTGGGAGCCCAGAGTTCATCTCAGAGAAAGGACGGAGTTGGTCTTCACGCTTTTATAACACACACCAAGACTTCCTTTCCCAGGTCAGCATTTAACTTTCCTTAGTTGGTGGGCTTTGGCTGTGTTTCTTCCCTGTGAAGGAACTTCTTTTGTTTCTCTCTCTCTCTCTCTCTCTCTCTCTCTCTCTCTCTCTCTCTCTCTCTCTCTCACACACACACACACACACACACACACACACACACACAACTAATTTTAAGATGTGTTCTGACTGAGAACATGCAATAAGATGATCAGATGGAATAGATTAGTTCACATCCCCAAGTCGTAACTGTTCTATCTTGAGTAATTTCAAGAAGGATGCCAATAGAATGGGTGGGCTTGGTTCAGTCCCATTTTTAACAATGTCTTTTTCATCAAGCATTAAAAGTATGAGATTCAATATCGCTGAGGAGTACCACAATAATACACAATTTATTTCTCTCTACTGAGGAAATCTAATAAAAATCATAAAAGTAATGCATTAACAAAACACTTAGCAAATTGAATTACTCCCATCTCTCCTCTCAAATGTGAACAGTCTGGCTCATCTCTTCATCTCCTAGGTATGAAACTTAAGCTTTATTTTAATTGTGAAACCAAACTCTTTGCTTTGGGGTTTTCGGCTTACAGCGAAACAATTTCGCTCAAAAGCAGTGTTCATTGTGATTTAGTTTCTCACACAGTCTTTAAGTCAGTTTATCCTAAGGGCAAAGCCCTCTCTACAGAGGAAATTATGTTGTAAGTCAGAATGAACCATATATGTGCAATGAAGTAATAACTGAATGGAGGAAAATTTAGCAATATATAATTATACCTCACTCCAACACAATTCGTCCCAGAGAAAGAGAAGCTGTGATATGAAGGAGGCCTCTTGCCATTATCAACCCACACTTAGAAGGTCAAGTAAGAACAAGAGAGGAAAAGGGTAGAGAGAGCAGAAGATGAAAACAAGTCCCGAGTGTCCTATTATTGACCTAAGAAAGAGAACCAAGGGATATCTTGGCTAACATATAATCTAGAACTACAAAGAAATCAGGGCTAACATGTTAGCACGTTCAGGGATCCTTCAGCTTTCGCAATTCGCTAGTCAAGTGCTTCTCCATAATTACAGTTTACAGGTGAATTTGAGGCTGTTCAATGAACTCCAGAAGCCGATTCAGCCTGCTAGTGTTATAACACACATTGTGATAGCAATTAACTCTACTTGTGTGTTCATATAGATCTGCTGTGTTCATATAGATTTCCTGAACTCGCTCTGTAAGAAATGTGACTATCAAATCATGAGGTATCTCTCAAGAGAGGACAAATTATTACTGTTCAGATAGTAATACTTCCCCTGTAATAGTACATGTTATTATTGTCATATGTATATCCACATATGGCATCATTTTCCATAACACAGAATACATATGAGTGTTTCAGAAGTAATACTAGGTTATTTGTACATGACTGGTTAAAATGAGGATCTCTATTTTCAGATTAATTATATTGTATGCTAAAAAATAAAGTTGCCAAAAAGATGGTTTTGTGATTTCAAACAGATCAAAATTATATATTTAAAACAATTGGTAATTTTTAAAAAATCTTCAATGTTCTTTTTAAAATTGGCTTTGAAATAGAAAGAAATATTTTAAAAGGTGTCCTAATCAAATACAGAATAAAAACTGAGTAAATGCACTCTCACAATAATTATATGATAATTCAGCTCCTCTGACATTAACATTTTTAAATTGATGTTTCTTAGATTCAATAAAGTCAGTTTTTCAACACACACAAATACGTTTGTGTGTATTTATATAAAGTTTATGGTTAAACTTTTGTAAAAGCACAAACAATGTCTTCTAAAAGTAATACACAACTTGCATAATAGCTAATTATGCTGCCAATTGGATGTAACCCACCCAAAACATATATATGTATATATATATCTCCTACATTCAGAAAAAAATATCATGCAATGCCCCAAATCCCAAATTATTATTAGAAGCCCCTGATTTTTATTACTATTTTATCATGTTAACAATTTTAGAATATCCTGGGAAAATCATAGTTTAGAAAGACATTTTAATTTGCTCTTTAGCAATCCAATTTAGTAATTTTAATTATAGCATTGATATGTTATGGGCAGCTATAATAGAGTTTTCATATTTTTCCTTCATTATTAAATACTTTCTTCAGATCAAATGTATAACTCATATTTCAAATACTTAAATTAACAATTTTTTTCAAACACTTAACAAATATATAACATTAATATGCTAGTTAAAACAAACAGACTTCGTTTAAGTCAGTAACTACCAAGTTATTATAGAATCATTAGCCATTTTAACAAGCTGTGGACAGTGCTGTTAACCTAAAGGTTCCCAGGTGACTGAAGAATACACAACCAAATTACTTTCAGGATGATGACTTCATGTAGATCATTTTTATCATTAAGATGCAATTATTATAAATTGGTTAAATCTATGTGTTTTCTAATACTATTCAATTACTTGTATTACTGTGGTATCCTAGTTGCATCCATGAGAAATATCTTTTATGGACTGGGGGGAATTTTGTAAAAATTTCTACAAATACAATAATCACTGTGTTTATAGTCACCACCACAGCAGTCCTGGATTGTTAATATGGCTTCCATCTTTTGACTGGCAGAGAGCATACTGAAGAGCCACAGTTTCTTAAAGAAAATAATCATAATAGTGCAACTATTACATGCTAACTTTGTGCTAAACCCTGTGCTGAGTTTTGTGTAGAGATTATCTCTGTTTTGTTTTTCTGATGGGTTTTCCAATGTTGCCCAGGTTGGTCTTGAGCTTGTAGGCTCAAGCAATGCTTCTGCCTCAGCCTCCCAAGAGACTGGAGCTACAGGCGTGCACCACCAGGTCTAGCTGGTGGGGTAGCTCATTTAATCCTAGCTACAGCTCTGTATGTTGAGCTCTATTATATCCCTACTTACAGATAAAAACATAGGGGTTGACTGTCTATAGTTATATACCCAGTCATTATTACCCCAACAAGCATTTCACTAGACATTTCTTGTCAAACAACTACTTTTCAAATATCTTTCTTGGCACATTATCTCAAGATGAATACTCAACTTGAATCGATATTAGTTTATCAATGTAGAGGATTATTATATATATCGTGCCATATAACTGAGAAAATTGTTTCAAGTAGGTTTCATTTTGTATTATTGAGTTTTTTGAAGTTTAAATGGCTGGACCACTTTTCCAATATATAATTGAGAATTTGAAAATAGGAATTATTGTCTTACTACTTTTTTCCTATAGGGGGCATCTATCTTCTGAGAACTTAATGAATCAATCAAATTTTATAATTAAATAAAATCCAGAATGATAGCTGTTTTTTCTTATGAGCCTTACAATTAATAACATTTGGGGAGAAAAATAAAAATCATTAGGGAAATAAAAGACTGGTTTTTGCACTGACGAGAAAGACCCCATTTTATTTGATTATTTCCAGTAGTGCAAGGGGGTTACTACTGGAATCTGGTGTGTGTGTGTGTGTGTGTGTGTGTGTGTGTGGTAGGGGCATGCAGGGGCACATTGCTACTGGAAATGAAGAGAAGACAAATTATGCATATGGCATAGAGGAAACAAAAGCAAGTTTTGAAAGTACATTCAGTATATCTCCAGTTTTCATCAAAATTCTGTGGTTTGTTAAACTGAAAAAAAAATGATCTCAAGATCATTTCTAAAAAGAAAAATATATAACTTAACCTTATACACCATGAGAAATGATCAGAGTATTTACACTTTTCTTACTCTTCACTGATTTTAAAGAATAAAAGATAAATCATCCAGCTTTTAACTTCCAGAACTAGTGTCAAATATTAAGAATTAAAGCATTAGTAATTTCAATTCTATTCATTACTGTTTTAACTAATTTATTGTGATTCTACAAAGGAATATATTCTGAGACTACAATGAAAGATCCGTGCCCTCTCTGTCCTCCTCAAGTTTTTCTTTATTTTCAAAGTAATCAAAGCTGATAAAATGCAGCAACAGAGATAATAAAAAGTACTTGAAAATAAATTGAGGCTCATGAGGTAGAATGAGGGATGTGGCTGATAACTGAATTTTTGGAAAAAGAAGAAGAATGGTATGGAATATGATGGACTGTGTTGGTGTGCACAAAGTATATTTGTAATTATTGAACAGTATACACACACACACACACAAACACACACACACACACACACACACAGGTTCTCTCATAGAAGCTACAATGCTTCTTTTGATGTAAAATTAATTGAAGGCCTAGGGAGGTAGCTCAGTGGTTCAGTGCTTGCCCAGCATGTTCAAGGTCCTGAGTTCAATCCCCATCACTGCAAAATGAAAGAATGGAAGGAAGAAAGAAAGCTCCCATTGTGGAGAGGAAATAATACATGCACGTTTCACTCAACTTGACTTTAAAAAGGCGTTCCCTGCCCATATATATTTGGTACAGGGCATTCTCTAATTGTTCCAGATAATGCTATATAGAAAACATGATTACAAGTTGTAGGTAATACTCTATTATACACAAATAAACAGTAGCTTGATATATGTGTGTGTGTTTATTATGTATAACATATCCTTTGTATGCACATACAAGCTTTGCATTTGGAATATGCATTGTCATATATGTGTTTGGTCACCGGGACTGAGTACAAATAATAATGCCATTATTAAACTAAAATGTGACATTGCCTTCAAGAGAACTGCATGCTAAGAAGTGAGTTAGCACAATACAATATACCTTTCTGAAATAACTCTAAAAGGGAGGGCCATGGAATATAAATAAAATATGTGCTGTATTCTCTGAATTTGTGAAAAATAAGCATGGAATCAAATTTAGCAAAGAGTTCACTGACATTCCTTATTTTATTTAATTTTACCCAATAAGATACCCTCTTTTTCTGATTAGAAATCCATTATGTAAACACAAGGCTGCCCGAGATCTGCAGGTTGTCTTCCGATTCTTCATTAAGAGCCCTTTGACATGGCAGAGAGGGAGGTAAGAGTTCTGAGAGCAGAACAAAATTGTACTTTTATTGGACTAAACATTTACATCCTCATTGGGACTGAATACAGTCAATGTTAAATTTATTTCATGTTCATCAATGGAGTTTCAGTAAATCTAAACAAAATTCAAGCCCACTGACCTAACATTATCAGTCCAAATTTATAAAATCTCTGTAGGCTTCTGGCAATTGAAGGGAATCATTCACCATGTGCTACAACATTTTATGCTAGATGCATTAATTAGAAAGGCTATCACGTGCTTAAGTGTAGGAAAAAAGTTGATCCAAGTGTAATGGGAAGATGTGCACTGGGCATGAACAATGAATCAGGAAATTAACTCATTAAGGCTTGCCCTAGGAAAAAGGTTGCCCATAATAGCTGCTTACTTCAACCTTACAGTGGAAGGAAAGACACTTGACACTCTCCAGATAAGCTCTGTAAGAATCAATTCAATTATTTTATTTCATAGAGAAGATGGGAACTGAATGACTTCAACTGTAAAACCCCATCTGGTAATATCAACTCAATTTACCATGTCCTGCATTGACAGCTTCACCTTTAACTCAGAGCTATCATACGATCAGTCAAGGAGCTTTCTGGAAATCATTCAAAGTACTTAGGAAGCAGGTTTGTTAAACATTTTAAGATATGACCAAGAAATGGGCTAGAATACAATGTATTTCTAAGTTAATGAAATAGTATATAGGGGGCCTATGTATACATTTATATAGTGGTAAACTTGATAGCACTTGATCATGTTTAACCTCATCCCACTTCAATTTTAGAAAATCATTTTTAGTAATATTCATTAAAAAAAGAAAATTATACCTTCAAGAACAAAAAGACTGATAATAAAACCTTATGAATCATTTCACAGTATGAGAACCTCCAATTTCCTCCCTTTCATCTGAGTACATTTTTAAGAATAAATATTATACAATTTTATTAAAATATATTTAAGAAGACAACTAAATTAAAAATATGCTATAATTTTACATAGGGAAACACAATATTAGAAAGATATTGTAAAGATGTTTATTCTCCCCCCAATTGACTTTTTTTTTCTTTTTCTTTTTTTTCTTTTTTTTTGGCAGTAATGATTCCAAGCTCCATCTCCATTCTCACGCTTTTTTCATTCTGGAACTTAGATACTTTGAAGAACTGGTTGAAAAACACAAGTCATGGTTTCAAAAATCTTATAAAATACATATTTTTTGAGATGATACTTCAGTTGAACCAGACACCTCACTTATAGTATGCCTAGAGTAGCATTTATAATGAAGCCCCTTTTAGTGTTTTTATGTCACCTCTGCCTGTCAAGCCAAGCTGCTTTGTCCTGAGCACAAGTCATACTGGCCTCCTCATGAATGCAGGAAGCCATATACCTGCTTGAAACCCCTCACTGACCTGTCTGTATTTACCAAGACTCCGCAGTTAGCAACATCTGTGTCTTTTTTGAAGGACCCATTTCACCTTTGGAAAATCCACTAGCAGCTTAACATGTCAAAGCCCCTTTTGCTCAGTGTTCACATTATTAAAGTCCCCACCAGAGGACTTTATTTTCCAAGTGTTATTTCGAGCATCAATTTCCTGACTTTTCTGCCTTTTCAATGCACCTAGTCAATAATATATCACATGACCAGGCTTAAGCCACTAATGAATAACCATAGATTCCCTCCTGATTTCAAAATAATTGAGTAACAAATTTGGAAAATAAAGCATTGCTTTATGAATCATAAGACTGACATCACAGTAGACAGCAAATGTCTGCCTATCAAAAACTAGCCAACACTTTGCTGAACTAGATAAATTTATCTCGTCATAGATATTGCCAATACAGAGTAACTATAAATCTATTTCTCAGAGTAAAAAGTTGGAGGACTGGGGATGCAGTTCCATGGTAGAGCCCTCACCTACCATGCATAAGGCTCTGGGTTTGATCTTCAGTACCACACACACACACAAATAAAGATTGAAAATATGATAAGTATTTAGAAAAACTGAATTTTTAGATAAATGATGGATATATTTTTCCATCATTAAAAGGAACGAGGCAGCTGTCATTATTGTGTATATGTGAGTGCATGTGTATATATACACAGGTGCAAATATAGAGAAAGCACAATTCATATATGCATACACACATACATGTACATGTTCAGTTTCTCTAAAGTCTTCTCTATCAGTATTAACTTTTTATAATATTTTATTTTTCAAATCTCCAACCACATTTCTAGTATTTTCTGTTAAAAGAACCTGACACCAGAGTTGTTTACATTGTATTGTTTTCTGCTTCTTATTTCAACCATTATTTCTGAATAGCAAGAATTCATTTATCTCAATAATATTTTGGGGGGTACTACATAAGACATCTTAATATCGATTATTTACTTTAGTGACACTTTCTAAAGTATTGGGTTAAGCACTTTGTGACTTAAATTATCACAAAACACATGATGGAGGCCTGTCTTCAAACTTTGGAAGCTTAATTTAAATGTTTTCCTAGACATGATGTTTTCATAGTATTTTAACTATTCTCTCATGGGACAATAAACAGGACACGATTATCTGCTAAAGACAGAGAAGGTAACACACTTTGAATAATCTTCCAGCTGATCTATTTTTATATTTTACTCATTAATTTTGAGAGGTGAATAGATCACAATGAACACATTTCTTAAACGTGTGGAAAAAGCCACTCCTGAATGTGAACAGGCAGCTCCCTATTGTCTTCTAGTTGGTCTTACTTTTCAGAGTCGTTACTATTTTCAATCTCTCATTTCTTTGCAGTGATCATTTTCAGCGTGTACCTTTACACAAACAAATATCCTTTCTAACAGCAGTTTGGCAGCCATTATTTCATCCTTTCAGTTTTCAATGTCATGAAAAATGCCTGAGAGTTTCTTTAATGTGAAGATTTTACTGCTGTCACTTCCTCTGGGACATCTTTATCCTCTCGCAACCACTATCCTCATTTATGGCAATAAACGTGCCTTTACTGAGATTCTGAGCCTGGTATGGCATCAGTATCAACATTCCCTAGTAAGCTATTTACTCTGCAACTCCACTGACTTCCATTTGAAATCTCTAAAGTTATTTTGTTATAGTAAAAGTTTCTGCCATAGTATATGCAATTCAAAAGTATAACTGTTTTAGGTTTTTATTGCTGTAATAACAAATTACCACACATTTGGTGGCTTAAAACAAATTCACCCTCATACAATTCTACAGGTTGGACGTCTGCTCTCTCTAGCTCCTTCCTGGAGGCCATGTGCCAGGCAATTTTCCTCCTTCCTGCCCTTCCACCATGACATTCTACCTCTTCTCAATCCCAGAGCAATAAAGCCAGTCGACCATAGACTAAAACCTCTAAAATTGAAAGAAAACTAAATTTTTCCTCTTTTGAGTTGTTTTTCTCAGGTATTTGTCTCAGTAGCAAAAAGCTGATTAGCACAGACCATAAACAGTTTTTGTTCTCTGGACAACCCTGGCTTTTTGTACTCATTATACTTGTTCAGTATGGTCTGCACCATAACTTCATGCAGATCCAGGATTCCTTTTATCATTGTTTTTCTTTTGCCATTTCCAATCTAATTGTAACTCATTTTATTTTCTGCACTCTTACATGTTTTTTTTTTTTTTCTTTTGCTTGCTACACGTTTGACTTTGTTGGACAGATATTTCTCTTCATTATAATTTTTTAAATAAAATGTTCCCTGAGTTTTTCACTGAGAGCAAAGGAGGCAACAGAAATATGTAACTCCACTATCTTTACATAAATTGAACAAGGAATGTACAGTGACCAATCACTGACAGCCTTGAAAGAAGGATATGATTGGTTGTGGAACGTAATTACATCTACTTTATGATTTGTGGGCTGAAGAGCTAGCAATAAAGTGAGAAGGTTATACAAATAAAGTATGCATCATATACTCTGGAAACTGAAATTTGAAAACATATTGTTGGTAATTGGAGCCATTTTACTAAACTATGGTGACAATTATGTGCCTATTGAAACCAAGCAGAGAGACCAGCCTGACCCATATAACAATGACAAGAAACAAGTGAATGAGGAAAACAGAGTTCTAGTTCCAACCTACCATGATCTATGTCTGACCTTGAGAAAACCAATTGACATGTCCAGGATTCTAGGGTTTTTCAGTAAAATAAAGGATTTGGACTTTGTGAGACTTAAAATTCTTCCAAATATATATATAACTGATAAGATGCTTTTTGCAAAGAGCTAATAGTAGATTCTCTTCAGATCATAAGATTGTTTATGCAATATAGTGATACGAACATGTGTTTTACTTTACACAAAAGGAACAATTATCAGTAATGGTTGCTTAAAATTAGATGACTGTCAAGTTTACATTTTTTACATAAACTGTAGCTGTCACAATAGAAATGAAAAGGATGAAGTCTTCTAACTCAAATATTACCAGCAAAACCATATCAAAATTTGACAACCTGACATTCATAAATTGCTTTCTGTCCACATATGGTACAAACCACCATTTGTTACACACTTGGCTCTGTCATCCTTTTGATCTGGATTTCATCAAAAGCTCACATTTCCTAACAGCTGAGAATAAAATGATAATAACATTTTTTTTTCAAATGCTCACTATATGATGGCAGTTTACCTAATAGCAACCAGTTAATGGGAAGGGATGGATTCTAAGAGCATTCCCATATGAGACAGCGTGGCTTTATAGGAATAGTGAGTTTCATGCTCCAGCCCAACTGTCTCCATATGAGAGTGAAAAATTCTTCTCATCACCATCCAGGAGAGAAAACTATGTGATAATGTTCTAGATTCTTTGCTACTGCATTTCTTCCCTGTGATTCATAGTGAAGTGACACACTCAGCCAGTGAGTATGGAGAAGAGAAGGATCATCATCTTTGACCCTTCCTCATTTGCATTTTAGATGAGTACTGCCAAAGCATTCTGTACTTTTCTGTTTGGTGGCCCTTGCTACCAGTTTGTCGCAAGCACACAGAGGAGGCCCATAGTAATAGCATCCATCTAATGCAAGGGTGCTTATGTACAAGCTCATTGCTCCACAGATTAAAAGCCATATTCTTCACTAATGAACTGGCATTTGGGTCTACAACATTTTCTGTGTCTTACTTTTAATGATTCTGAATTAGGAGGGAAACAAATGATTATTTATTTGAAACATAGTTCCTCAGCATTAATGAACTTCCCAATGTAGAAAAAATGTAATGATGGGTTGCAGTAGGGGAAAAAGTCTTACTTAATATTTTCAGGCTCAAGAATCAAGAAAACAAAAGAAAATTGCTCAGAAAGCTAAAATTTAAATATATGTGAAATATTTTCCTCAGGAATGCCAATTTTCTCAGAAGGGAAACTCATTTATCCTTGAGTACAGGGTAAAGACATCCTTTTTATATCATTAAAAACTTGCAGAAGATTGCCTTGTCTATGATTAAGGTGCAAAAATATAGTTAAATCATTTTTTCTCCTTATATTTGTCTTCAACTTTTCAAAACCCTCAAGTCTTATTTTGCATTTGAATCTATATTTTAAATGCTTTTATTCTAAATTTTCCTAATACAAATTTACATAAAAGAGAGAACATTTGACAAAGTTCAGCCCCAATTAATGTTTAGAACACCAGAGAAATCGAGGACAGAAAGAACTATCTCAACATTGAAAAGGTACATATAACAAACCCAAATCCAATATCATACTGAACAGAGAAAAAACGAAAGCATTTTCTCTAAAAACAGGAAGGAGATGAGATTGACCACCCTCAACACTTGTATTTAACATAGTCATTGAAAATCCAGCCAGATGGGAGAGAAAAAAAGAGAAATAAATTAAAGGGATACAAATAGAACAAGGATAAATTACCTCTGTTTG
This sequence comes from Callospermophilus lateralis, assembly GCF_048772815.1. Classification (NCBI taxonomy): domain Eukaryota; kingdom Metazoa; phylum Chordata; class Mammalia; order Rodentia; family Sciuridae; genus Callospermophilus; species Callospermophilus lateralis. The sequence continues at coordinate 21,023,304 of NC_135308.1, read as the reverse complement.
TTGATGGTGTGACTCAATCAACTCTACCAGAAGACTTCTAGAGCTGATAAAAAAAAAAAAAAAAAGATGGTCATCATTATCCAAAGTATATGTATGAGGACTTGAATTGGGTGTCAACATACCTTATATACAAACAGAGATATGAAAAATTACGGTATATATGTGTATAAGAATTATAATGCGGGGCTGGGGATGTGGCTCAAGCGGTAGCATGCTCGCCTGCCATGCGTGCGACCCGGGTTCGATCCTCAGCACCACATACAAACAGAGATGTTGTGTCCGCCGAATACTAAAAAATAAATATTAAAATTCTCTCTCTCTCTCTCTCCCTCTCTCACTCTCTCTTTAAAAAAAAAAGAATTATAATGCAAAAGAAGTACATGTATAATGGCATAAATTGACTGGAACATACTTTATATACAGAGATACAAAAAATTGTGCTCTATATGTGTAATAAGGATTGTAATGCATTCCATTGTTATCGTGTATTTAAAAATAATAATAATAATAAGAGAACAGGATCCAAGATGGCGGCGTTGAGGAGATACCGTTTCTGGCTGCTCTGTGCATGAATCCCAGAAAGCAGTCGGATGGCTTCTCCATGGGGGCTCACCTTGACGGATTACAGCATCTCATCTTGGAGTGTGACAGGACCCCACACAGTGGAGTTTTACAGAGTCCATCAGAGAGGCAAACACAACCCAGAACACACAGAAGGCAGAATCTCGCTGTCTGGTGGCAAGAATCTGGAAACTGGTACAGGAGCCCCCACAGACTGAGATTGAGCGCTCCCGACTCTTTGGTGGCCGTGCAGAGACACTGGGTCAGCGCATCTACAAAACTGCAGTCCGCCAGGCTGCAATTGGCTTCTGCACAGGCCACTGGACTGAGTTCTGGACACACCTCAGGGACAGCCCAGCTCCCCCACCTCACCAGACACCCCAGCACGGGAAACGGACGGACTCCATCTTGGAAAATCTATCTCACCAACTCCTGGTGGGTGTGGCTAACAGTGTGGATAGGCAACTGAACAGGTATCAGGTTCCCAACTCCCCTCCCCAGCTGTGATAACTCAAAATCTTTCTCTCACGCTTTTGGTGGGCATGGCTATCAGAGCAGAGTACCACTGAGCAGGTACCTGGTTTCCATCTTCCCCTCCCCCCAACTGTGATAACCCAAAACCTTTCTCCCCATCTTTTGGGGAACGTGGCTATCAATATGGATCTGCGACTGAACAGGTATCTGGTTTCCAACTTCCCCTTCCCCCAGCTGCGATAACTCAGCACAGTGACGATCCAACACAAAAACAGTGCTCAGTTGGTCAGGAGCGCAGTACAGCCAGGGCACTGCCCACATGGAGTGAACAGAGGGCTGTGAGCAAGAGATCCCGCAATTGAGACCTGATAAGCAAGAGACGGGAGGGGGCTAAAACACAGGGAGCAACCCAGAGAGACCAAGATTAGAGAGGCTCCAGGCAGGAAAGGGAGAACCTTCTCACACTGGTTACTTCCACCACACTGAAGGCAGAGACTCAAGCTGAAATAGACAACTCCAACTACTGGAAGAGAGGAAAACAGAATTCTAAGAGTGTTTTTTTTTCTTTCTTTTTTTTTCTTTTCTTTCCTTCTCTCTTTTTTTTTCTTTCCTTTTTATTTTTCTTCCTCCCTCTCTTCCTCTTTCAACCTCCTAATTTTTACTATTTCTACTTTGTGTAATTTACTAATTACATATATGCTTTTGTTTTCATACATCCTATTGTCCTCCCATGTACTTGTCTACCCTAAATTACCTTCTTTCTATTCTCCTGCTACTAACTCCCCTCATTAGACTTCTCCTCCAAAATTGTTAAGATTTATTAACCCCATACCCTCACATCTTTCCCCTTTAACATAACGTCCTATACCTGACCCCCAGTTCTCTATATGCCACAAGAAACTACACCTTTTATGAAACTACTGACTATATTTTAAATAATAATTTAATCCAATACTTTTAGACATAGAGGCTAACTATAAATGTCTAAATAACAAAAATTTGCTCTTAGATGATGTATTGTTGATATTGGGAACTGTTAACATTGTCCTTCCCACAAAGGAGAAATCTTGGAACTATACAAATCTATAGGGTAAAAACAATAACACAGTAGTCTCACAGAGCTGGAAAGAAACACAAGCAACATGAAAAGACAAGGAAATAAAGGACCACAAACAATTCAAGACAACACATCATTAGAAGAATTAACATCTACAGCAGAAAAAATGACAGATAAAGTTTTCAGGATATACATGATTCAGATGTTTTGGAGTCTCAGAGAAGACATTAGATAACAAATATAGACAATGAGTTACATAAGCAAATCCAAGAAGCAAAAGATCATCTCTACAGGGAGATAGAGGATATACAAAAAAAAAAAAAAAAACAAAAAAAACACCCAACCAACCAACCAAACAAACAAAAAAACCCAGAAATCCTGGAAATGAAATAAATAACAAACCAAATTAAAAACTCAAATGAGAGTATCATCAGCAGAATAGACATTTAGAAGATAGGACATCAGACAACGAGGACAAAGTATATCATCTCGAAAAGAACGTAGACAGCACAGTGAGAATGATAAGAAACCACAAGCAGAACATCCAAGAAATATGGGATAATGTAAAAAGACCAACTTTAAGAGTTATTGTGATAGAGGAAGGTATAGAGGTCCAAACCAAAGGAATGATCAAACTGTTCAATGAAAAAATATCAGAAAACTTTCCAGACATGAAGAGTGAAATGGAAATCCAAATTCAAGAAGCCTACAGGATGCCAAATGTGCAAAATCACAAAAGATCCAACTGAGACACATACAATGAAAATGCCCAACATACAGAATAAAGAGAGAATTTTAAAAGCCACAAGAGAAAGGAATCAGATTAGATTACATATAGGGGTAAACCAATTAGGATAATGGCTGATTTTTCAACACAGACAATGAAAGCTAGAAGATCCTGGAACAACATAATTCAAACACTGAAAGATAATGGGTTCCAACCAAGTATCTTGTATCCAGCAAAATTAAGCTTCAGGTTTGAAGATGAAATAAAAATCTTCCATGATAAACAAAAGTTAAAAGAATTTGCAGCTAGAAAACCAGCACTACAAAACATCCTTTGCAAAATATTTAATGAAGAGGAAATGAAAAATAACAATAAAAACCAGCAGAGGGAGGTAGTACACTAAAAGAAAAACTAATCAAAGAGGAAAACCAAGTCAAGTTAAATAACAAAAATAAACAAATATGGCTGGAAATACAAATCATGTCTCAATAGTAACCCTGAATGTTAATGGCTTAAACTCACCAATCAAAAGACATAGGCTAGCAAACTGGATTTAAAAAAAGTTTCAACAATATGTTGCTTACAGGAGAACCACTTGATAGGAAAACACATACACAGACTGAAGGTGAACGCTTGGGAAAAATAATACCATTCACAGGGACTGTAGAAGCAAGCAGGGGTCTCCGTACTCATATCGAATAAAGTAGACTTCAAGCCAAAGTTAATCAAAAGGGATAAAGATGGACACTACATACTGCTCAAGGGAACCATACACCAACAAAACATAAAAATCATAAATATATATGCTCCAAACAATGGTGCAGCTATGTATATCAAACAAACTCTTCTCAAGTTCTTCAGATTGACCACAATACAATAATCTTGTGGGACTTTAACACACCTCTCTCACTGGACAGATCTTCCAAACAAAAGTTGAATAAAGAACTATAGAGCTCAATAACACAATTAATAACTTAGACTTAATTGCCATATATAGAATATATCAACTAGCATCAAGAAGATACACTTTTTTCTCAGCAACACATGGAACCTTCTCAAAAATAGACCATATACTATGGCACAGGGCAACTCTTAGTGAATACAAAGGAGTAGAGATACTATCATGCATTTTATCCAATCATAATGGAATGAAATTGGAGATCAACAATAAAATAAAGAAGAAAAATTCCTGCATCACATGGAGACTGACCAATTTGCTACGGAATGAACAATGGATCACAGAAGACATCAAGGAGGAGACTAAAAAATTCTTAGTGTTAAATGAGAACACAGACACAACATATTGAAATCTTTGGGACACTATGAAAGCAGTACTAAGAGGAAAACTCATTGCATGGAGTTCATTCCTTAAAAGAAGAAAAATTCATCAAATAAATGACCTCACACTACATCTCAAAGCCCTAGAAAAAGAAGAATAAATCAGCAGCAAACGCAGTACAAGACAAGAAATAATTTAAAAAAGAGATGAGATTAAAACAAAAAAAAATTGAAAAAATTAACAAAATTAAAAGTTGGTTCTTTGAAAAAATAAATAAGATTGACAAAACCTTAGCCATGCTAATGAAAAGAAGGAGAGAGAGAACTCAAATTACTAGTGAACATGATGAAAAAGGCAGTATCACAACAGACACTACAGAAATAGAGAAGATAATTAGAAATTATTTTGAAACCTTATACTCTAATAAATAGAAGATAGTGAAGGCATTGATAAATTCTTTAAGTTATATGATCTGCCCAGATTGAGTCAGGAAGATATACACAACTTAAACAGTCGAATATCAAGTGAGGAAATATAAGAAGCCATCAAAATATTACCAATCAAGAAAAGCCCACAACTGAACAGATATATAGCCAAGTTTTATAAGACCTTTAAAGAAGAACTACTACCAATACTCTTCAATCTATTACATGAAATAGAAAAAGAGGCAGTACTTTTAAATTCATTCTATGAAGCCAATATTACCCTGATTCCAAAACCAGATAAAAACACTTCAAAGAAAGAAAACTTCAGACCAATATCTCTAATGAATGTAGATGCAATAATCCTCAATAAAATTTTGGCAAATCGAATACAAAAACATATCAAAAAGATCATGCACCATGATCAAGTGGGATTCATCCCAGGGATCCAAGGTTGGTTCAACATATGGAAATCGATAAATGTAATTCATCACATCAATATACTTAAAGATAAGAACCATATGATCATCTCGATAGATGCTGAAAAAACATTTGACAAAATACAGCACCCCTTTATGTTCAAAACACTAGAAAAACTAGGAATAACAGGAACATATCTCAACATTGTAAAGGCTGCCTATGCTATGCCCCAAGCTAACATCATTCTAAATGGAGAAAAACTGAAGGCATTTCCTCTAAAATCTGGAACAAGACAGGGAAGCCCTCTCTCATCACTTCTGTTCAACATAGTTCTTGAAACACTGGCCAGAGCAATTAGACAGATGAAAGAAATTAAAGGAATAACTATAGGAAAATAAGAACTAGCACTATTTGCTGATGATATGATTCTATACTTGGAAGACCCAAAAAAATTCACCAGAAAAATTCTGGAACTAGTAAATGAATTCAGCAAAGTGGCAGGATATAAAATCAACACCCATAAATCAAAGGCATTTCTGTATATCAGTGACAAATCCTCTGAGAAGGAAATGAGGAAAACTACCCCATTTCCAATAGCCTCAAAAAAAAAATACTTGGGAATCGACTTAATAAAAGAGGTGAAAGATCTATATAATGAAAACTACAGAACCCTAAAGAAAAAAATCAAAGAAGGCCCTAGAAGATGGAAAGATCTACCTTGCCCTTGGATAGGCAGAATTAATATTATCAAAATGACCATACTTCCAAAAGCACTATATAGATATAATGCAATTCCAATCAAAATCCCAATGGCATTCCTCATAGAAATAGAAAAGGCAATCATGAAATTTATCTGGAAAAATAAGAGACCCAGAATAGCTAAAGCAAGCCTTAGCAGGAAGAGTGAATCAGGTAGCATCACTATACCAGACCTTAAACTATAATACAGAGCAATAGTAACAAAAACAGCATGGTATCGGCACCAAAACAGACTGGTAGACCAGAATAGAGGACACAGAGACTAACCCACAAAATTATAACTATCTTATATTAGACAAAGTTGCCAAAAACATGCACTGGAGAAAAAATAGCATCTTCAACAAATGGTGCTGGGAAAAGTAGAAATCCATATGCAACAAAATGAAACTGAACCCCTATCTCTCACCATGCACAAAAGTTAAATCAAAATGGATCAAGGATCTAGGAATTAAACCAGAGACTTTTCATCTAATAGAAGAAAAAGTAGGCCCTAATCTTCATCCTGTGGGATTACACCCCAATTTCCTTAATAAGACTCCTATAGCACATGAATTAAAACCAAGAATCAACAAATGGGATGGATTCAAACTAAAAAGCTTTTTCTCAGGAAAAGAAACCATCTGTGAGGTGAACAGGGAGCCTATATCCTGGGAGCAAATTTTTACCCCTCACACGTCAGATAGAGCACTAATCTCTAGGGTATATAAAGAATTAACAAGCTAAGCACCCAAAAAACAAATAATCCATTAAATAAATGGGCCAAGGACCTGAACAGACACTTCTCAGAAGAGGATGTACAATCAATCCACAAATATATGAAAAAAATGTTCATCATCTCTAGCAATCAGAGAAATGCAAATCAAAACTACTCTAAGATACCATCTCACTCCAGTCAGAATGGCAGCTATTATGAAGACAAACAACAAGCGTTGGCAAGGATGTGGGGAAAAAGGTACACTCATACATTGCTGGTGGGAATGCAAATTGGTGCAGCCAATTTGGAAAGCAGTATGGATATTCCTTGGAAATACAGGAATGGAACCACAATTTGACCCAGCTCTTCCTCTTCTTGGACTATACCCAAAGAACCTAAAAACAGCATAGTATAGGGACACAGCCACATAAAAATGTTTATAGTAGCACAACTCATAATAGCTAAACTGTGGAGCCAATCTAGATGTCCTTCAGTGGATGAATACATTTTTAAAAATGTGGCATTGATACACAATGGAATATTACTCAGCACTAAAAAAGAACAAAATCATGGCATTTGCAGGTAAGTGGATGGCATTAGAGAAGATAATCCTAAGTGAAGTTAGTCAATCCCCCCAAAACAAATGCAAATGTTTTCTCTGATATAAGTAGGGTGACTCAAAGTGGGGTAGGGAGGGAGATCTTGGGAGGAAGATTATTTCTAGATAGGGAAGAGGGGTAGGAAGGAAAGGGTATTAGCAAGGATGGTGGAATTGGATGGTCAGTATTATACAAAATACATCTATGAAGATTTGAATTTGGTGTCGACATACCTTATATACAAACAGAGATATGAAAAATTGTGGTATATATGTGTATTAAGAATTTTAATGCAAAAAAAGAGTACATGTATAATGGCATAATTTGGCGTGATATACTTTATATACAGAGTTACAAAAAATTGTGCTGTATATGGATAATAATGAGTGTAATGCCTTCCACTATTGCCATGTATTTAATAAATTTAAAAAAAATAATAAAATCAATAAAAATGGTGAAGTACCAGGATATAGAATTAACACAATAAAGCAATTGGTTTCTTATACTGCAATAATGAATTTGCTGAGAAACAAATTGCGAAACTATCAATTCATAATAAACTCAAAAAATAAAATATTTGGGACTTAGTGTAATAAAAGAGGCAAAGGACATCTACAATGGAAACTATAAAACACTGAAAAGGAAATTGAAGATCCTAGAAGATGGAAAGACCTCACGTGTTCTTGGATAGGCAGAATTATTATCAAAATGGCCATACTACCAAGAGCTTTAGAGAGATTCTATGCAACCTCTTTTATCATACCAATGACGTTCTTCTCAGACCGAGAAAAAATTTCTAAACTTCATTAGTAAAACTAAAAGGCTCAGAAGAGTCAAAGCAATTATGAGCAAGAAGAACAATGCTGGAGACATCACAGTACTGGACCTTAAATTATACCACAAAGCTAAAGTAACAAAAACAGCATGGTTACTGGCACCGAGATCAGACATGAAAACCATTGGAATAGAATGCAAGACATGGGGGCTGGGGATGTGGCTCAAGCGGTAGCGCGCTCGCCTGGCATGCGTGCGGCCTGGGTTCGATCCTCAGCACCACATACAAAGAAAGATATTGTGTCCGCCGAGAACTAAAAAAATAAATAAATATTTAAAAAAAATTCTTTCTTTCTCTCTCTCTCTCTCTAAAAAAAAAAAAAAAGAATACAAGACACAGAGGCAAACCCACAAATATACAGTCACCTGATACTAGACAAAGGTGCCAAAAACATATGTTGGAGAAAACGTAGCCTTTTTTAACAAACAGTGTGGGGAAAACTGGATTTCCTTAAAAAGAAAAATGAAACTTGACCCCTACCTATCTCTCACCTTGCACAAAGTCAACTCAAAGTTGATTGAAGACGGAAGAATTAGAACAGAAACTCTGCAACTACTAGAAGAAAATGTAGGCCCAACTTTCCAACATGTTGGCACAGGCATCAACTTCCTTAACAAGATCCCTAAAACCCAAGAAATAAAGCAAAAAATCAGGGACTGGGGTTGTAGCTCAGCAGTAGAGCACTCTCCTCGCTCATACAAGGTGCTGAGTTCGATTCTCAGTACCACATACAAATAAATTAAATAAAGGTACAGTGTCCAACTACAACTAAGAAAAAATATTTAAAAAATCAATAAGTGGGATGGCATCAAATTAAAAAGCTTCCACACACCAAAGAAAGCAATTCAGAATAGGAAGAGGGAGCATACAGAATGGGAGAAGATCTGTGTCACCTGCTCCTCAGATAGGGGATCATCATTCACAATATAAAACTTAACATAAAACCCCAAATAATACAAGTGATAAATTGGTGGATGAATTAAACAGATACTTCACAAAGAAGGAATACAAATGGCCAATAAATACATGAAAAAAATATTAAAAGTCTTTAGGGATCAGAGAAATGCGAATCAAAAGTACGTTGGGATTTCAATTTATTCCTGTCAAAATGACTATTATCAAGAATACAAATACGTATAAATGTGGGTGAGGATGAGCGTCAAAAAATACACTCATGTATTGTTGATTGGACAGCACATTAGTGCCTCCACTCTGGAAAAGAGAATTGGAATGAAACCACAAGTTGATCTAGCTATTCCACTCCTTGGTATATATCTATTAAATATAATACCAGCATACTTCAAGGATTCAGTCCCATCAGTGTTTATAGCAATACAATTCACAATAGCCAAGCTATGGAACCAACTTAGGTCTCCATCAAAAGATGAATGAGAAAAGATAAAAGTGGAGTGTGTGTGTGTGTGTGTGTGTGTGTGTGTGTGTGTGTAATAGAGTATTGCCTAGCCATAAAGACAATGGAGGTTATGGTATTTACTGATCAATGAATGAAACTGTAGATTATCTTGCTAAGTGAAATAAAACAGACCCCGAAATTCAAAGATCAAATATTTCTTTGATATATGGAAGCTAGTTCAAGATAAGAAGAGAAAGAGAAACAAAAATAAAATGATTCCATAAAAATAGAGGACAGATCTGTGGAGTACAGGAAGGGGATTGAAGAGAGGGAGGAAAGTTGGGATAAGGAAAAAACAATGCAATAAATCTCACCTAAATCTCTTTAAATATATGAATATATTGACTGTACCATCATGAATCTCAACTTTATGTTTATCCACCAGGTACTAATTAAAAAAACAACAGCAACAACAACAACTATAGATAAATGGGCAGAAAGATCAAGTAGAGAAGAGGAAAGGGAACAGGAAGAGGCAGTATTGGGAAGTGACTCAGAGCAAATTATATTTATTACATATTTTTGTAATTATATGAAAATGAATACTAATGTTATGTACAATTAAAAGATCTAATAAAAAGTAAAAATTACATAAAATACATGGTTTGGATTTCTTAACTATTAAAAGTAAATTTTACATCTATGCCATTTATATTTTATTGGTAAATTTACATTTTAGAAACAGACTTTTAGTTATAAGGATAAATTTCTTATACTACTGATAATTATTCAGGAGGTAAAAATCTTTAATACAAAATTTCTATGTACCTATTAAATCAAATAAATAAATTTAAATAAAATTATTCTTGAAAAAAAGAAAATAAAAATAAAGATTAGAAATTTTCATTAAAGTGTGTAACCAAAAATTTAGGCTATTTTTTTAAAAAAAATCTTCATTTATTTGCATTTATTCAAGGTGGCCCAAATTATTTTCTCTCAATATAATCTTGTTAAAAAGGAAAGTTTATAGAGTTCATCACAAATATAAAAGTATGAATGCAATTAGAATTTTGAAAATGTAAGGCTCTACCTTACATTTAGATTTAGTACTCCTCTTGTCACTCTATCTGAAGTGACAACAGGGGTAGAGTACTAGTGTATAGATTCTGCTAAAAAACCCAAATATTAAAATGGTCTTCTGAGTATTTAGTATGTTCTGTTCTTTTAGTAATATTTGTGTCATCATCCTTTAATGCATTAATTTGCTCAATTTCTCAACATTATTAATTTTTCCCAAGATTGGAATTTTTAAAATTTTGAATCCAAAGAAAATATTATCACTTTTAGGAGACACTAATACAGATTTTCAGGGCTAAAATCTGTCATGATTCTTAACATAGATACTGGAAATATGTGACACAAGAAATGTTTAAAAGTAAATTGATTGCTGTCTAAAATTGTTATAGATCAAAACTGACTTAATTCTACAGTTAAATGACCAAAACAATATAAGTTGTATATAAATCCGATTGATTGTTTTATATATTTGTTTTCCAACATTTTAACAAAACAGGGAATCTCAGCATTAAAAAAAAAAAATTAGTTGTTCTTCTTTGCAACAAATTCAGAACCTGGAGAGAGGCGTGTCTGGTATAGTAACTTGGTCACCTCTAAGATGGTTTCCAGGCACTGCAGAGTAGCAATAAGGCCTCTGATTTTCTAGAACAGAACCAATTTAAAAATGTATTCCTAAGCATCGTTTGTCTCATTTGATTTCCACAAAGTGTGCTTCCTGATAGTACTTAACATTCCATTGAAAATAGAGCATTCATTCATTTTAACATAACATTTTGGTTGTTGCAGTTAAGTACAAGTAGCCCCAAGAGAATTATTTAGGAATATATAGGAATATACAATCTTGGAGAAAGAATGAATTTTATTAAATATTCTCTACATCACTTCTGTTCCCATGGTTTCTTAATGATGTCTTGTAAAGAAGCTCAAAGGAAACACCGAGACAGGTGTAGGGGCAGGGAAGGAAGGTGGCAGAGTGGCTCTTTGTCCAAGTGGCCACATTTATTTATACCAATAGGTTACTTTAGTTCATTAGGACCATAACCACATTATTGCTTAGAGTATCAGTAAGGGTGCTTTTTCTGCAGTTACTTTTCACAGTTACAATATGCAATGTTAGAGGCTTTGTGCAGTTCTCAGGAAAGTCCATTGTCTGAAGTTACTGTTAGGTGGGCAGCTCCAGGAGCACTGGAGCTTGGTGAAACATTGTAGGTAGCAAGCAAGCAAGTTCCTTTATTCCCAGGAGTTGTGTGCCTAAGATCAAGGTCGAAGCTGATAAGACTCTAGCATGGAGGGCATTGCCATAGCACCTGGGCATCCTATCCCTCTGCATAGAAACTTTCCCAAGCACCAAGCATGCCACAGCCATGAAGTCATCAGGGACCCCAATCCCAAACACAGAACCCCTACAATGTCTTGGTTTTTGTTGCATGCGTGTGTGTGTGTGTGTGTGTGTGTGTGTGTGTGTGTGTTAAGTGTAATATTATTCTAATCACATAAATAATTCTATATTTCCTTTATTTTCTGATACATGGTGATTGATATAAATAATCTCAAAGGTTTTGTGTTAATCATGTAGGTAATAATTGCCATCTAAACAACTTAGACTAAATCTAAGCCAAATAGTATAAAAAATCATACTGCCATGCTGTTTTTTTCCCATACAGTGAAAATGAGATTTTACAAAAATACATCTAAATTATACATTTTATGGCATAAATATGTACACTGCTTGAACTGACATAATTAAATTGCCTATGTATCCAGATGACTTTTTAATGATAAAATGAAAGCCCCAAGGCATTGAAATGATTTCCTATATTCATCTATATGGGATATTCAATAGTATCTGTTCAAACTTATTTATTCTTTCTGCTCCTGATAGCAGGAATAAAGGGATCAGATTTTTAGTGTGACATTTAATGCAATATACTTCCTACTATTCTGTTGAAAATAATATTCACTGGTTGCTTGCAACTGTCATAGTATCACAATTCCAGGGAGTTCTCTCTTTCTTATAAGAAGAGTAGTTCTCCTCATCCTCACTCTTATAAGTAATTATGCTTATCAGCCACCCTTGAAAAATAATCTTTTTGTTCAGTTTACTGTCAAATTGAAAATGATCTATCTTACAGTCTCCGCCAGCTGAACATTTCCTCTCTCTTAAGCCAGTAATTTCAAAATATGATAAACATATTACTCTCCATTTTTCATGCCTGGTTTCTATCTTTTTATTTTCTCTTTTACATGTCTTCATGTTGATGAAGTGTTTACATGTAGGACTTTCAGGTGTTGGGAGAGAATTGATCTTCCTGATCAATAGACAATTTAATAACATGCTGATAATTATTCTTCTTTGTTATATTGAATACAAAAGCACTTGAGAAAAAACTATTGCATAATATTTTTTCTATACTTTTTGTGTTTTTTGTGGGGGGACTGCACATTTACAAAACTGGAAGCCTTGTAAGATCTTGAAGGATTCTAAAATACATATTTTAAGAAATATGACAATGAAAAATCTTTTTAAGAAACTTAAGATAAAAAGGAAGATTTATATCAGCCAAGTTTAAATATAATACATTAATATTTAATATAATTGTTAAAGTCTATAGACTTATTAGATAAACCATTAGGAAAGATGTAATCACTTCTAAGCTGATTTAAATTATAGCTTAAAGATCAGGAATTAAAAAGCAATTTAGTCAAAAGGTAAGTTATAGAGTAAGCTACTCTGAAATTGTTAATGTCTTTGAAAAGCCACTTGGAAGAGCTGTAAGTATCAGTTTTTGGGGAACACAAATTAATAACCAAAGGCTTGTAACAACTTGTAGAGTGTCTGCTCAGGAATAAGAACTGAATCTCGAGTAAGTTGTGAGACTTGTGGCATTTTAACTATCCCCATTGCCATCTCCCGCTTTCCTACCCAGTGGTAGCATTAAAAATAACAGCTCCTACCCCTTGTACCAGGAGCATAATGGACCTCATTCATTGAGAGGTATAATTATTTGTTGTGATTTGTATGCAGCCCCTTGGAAGACAGGTTCAAAAGACTCACCTTTATTTCACCTGACTCAAGGGCCAGTGCTAAACCTACTATCCAAAAGGAAGTGGGAGACTGCCTATATTAAAAGCACTTAGGTAAATGTTTTAGTTTCTGCTGATTAAGGTGGAAAACAAAAGGAAAGCAACAGACTAACTTAAAACTTGTGAGGAAAGACTGGGAAATAAGATGTGCATAAATATTTGAAAAACTCCTTAAAAAGAACTTATGATTTCCAGAGTAACCAAATTATAGTATTCAAAATGTTCAATCCTGAGATAAAATATAAGCATATAAGAATCAAAAAAGTACAACCCATATACAGAGGTGGGGGGGGGGAAGTATCAATACATTTGTCCCAGAGGAAGCCCCCAAAATTCAACTTATTCTATGTGAGTTTCATAAGCTGAGAAATGATGTCCAAAGAATTAAATATATATATATATATATATAAAAATAAGTAAATGAATAAATATGTGTAATACCTAAACAAGTGGAGCAAAATGATAAAATGATAAATAGATAAAAATTTCAATATGTATATATATGAAATAAAATAAATATATATTATATATAATACTTAAACAAATGGAGCAGAATGATAAATAGGTAAAAATTTCAATATAAATCATAGTGTTGAAAACTAAACATATTAATATAAAATATTTAGCATAGCAGCTCCACAGCAGATTTAAACAGAAAGAATAAACAAGCAGCAAAATTGAACACGGAGCAATTGAGATTGTGTAGTCTGAGGAACAGAACAAAGAAAAATAATGAAGAAAAATGAACAAAATCTCAGAGAACTTTGTGCCTAATTATGCACATTGAGAGTCCCAGAAATTAAAGAGAGAGACAAAGGGACAGAAAAGATATTTAAAGCCATTTAAATATTCTATCCATTTGAAAATGACTAAAAACAAATCCCAAATGTGATGAAAAACACTAATCTACACATCAAAAAGTTCAAAGTTCTCTAACTGGAATAAACTCAGAGTCAGACATAAATAAATATATTATAATCAAATTTTCATAAAGCTAAAGCCAAAGAGAGAATCTTGACAGCAGCAGGAAAGAAGTAAATCATCACATACAAAAGATAATCAATAAGTTTAATAAACAATTTCACAACATAAATCACAGAGGCAATGAAATGACATATTAAAAGTTTTGAAAGAAAAATATCAACCAAGAATTCTAAATTAAGGAACAGACATCACCTAATCAACAGAAATATTGTATTTTATTCCTTAATCGTGGTTTCATTTTCTGCAATATCACATATTTATAGAAAACTACAGTCTGCTAGTATTAAGGAAAAATCTTCATAAATTAACAATTCATGTATTTTACATTTCGAACCATCCTGAATAGCAGCATAGTGAAATGTTGCTATGTAGCTCCTTCCCATTTGAATCATTCATTTCCCCTAACTATCCACATTGGATAGTGGCAACCACTTTATAGCCACCTGGATTGTCCACCCACCTGTCATGGTGTAACAGTGTCTGTGTTCAAGCAATCATTAATTGACTTAATAGTAATTCCAAAGTGCAAGTATGAAAAGGCTGGGGTTGTCTAGTTTATATGAACCCTTGAAACTGACCAGCTTGGATTATTTCATTGCATTAGTTTGCACAGTAATAAGATAGTGCTGGAATTGGAGTAAAATTTGAGATCAATAACAGGAGTATCAAGGAATACTGGAGATATAAGTAGAGAAGGGAAACCAAATATGAACTTCTCAAAATGCAAGTCACCAACTTTTCAACTCTAAATAGAAACAATCAAAATAAAACAACTATGAAATTATGCCACAAAGCACAATCACACATTACACCAAAAAACATAAACTAATTTCTATGTGACCCAGAAGTATGACACAATGAAAAAATACTAAGTAAAATATTTTCAGAAATAATTACAAATGAATGGTTATTACAGAAATAGAAACTAAATTAGAAGGAAGACAGGATGAAATAATTGCAATAGTTAACTCCTTAAAAGAAATACAAATTGAAAAAGATAATCAAAATAAACAAAATGTACAATAATTTGACCAAAATATCAAATATTAAAGTTCACCAGAATATAAATCACTAATAAAACCAAAACAGGGGGAAATATGTAAATATTAAATATTATAATTAAAATAAAATCTTTACTAAATAAAAATTTTAAAAAATTGCTCAAAACTGCATTTTGGAAAAAGCATTCACATGAAAAGAGTATTGATCTAGAATGATGAACATCCAAACATTTTAAAAAATATTATTAGACCTCAAAGGAAAGGTAATTGTCCTTTGGAATCCAGGCAAAAAGACATGGTGACTTACAAGAAAAATAAAAATTAGATTATCATAACACTTTTCAAAAGAAATGATATGTCAGCAGAAATAAAAGTAGTATACTTCAGAAACTCAGTGAAAGAAAATGCAATTCAAGGATTTTATACCCTGAGAAAAAAGTGATTTGTAAGTATAAAGAGCACAGGTGAAATGTTATGAACATGAAAGAATTCAGGAACTTTTGTTCCTATGAATCTTCCCTAAGGAATATGCTATGAGATTAACATAAAACATGGTGATGAGTATTAAAGGCATAGTTATTTGGAGAACAGAGACTAAATGGGGGATAGAAATGAAAGAACAAGGTATAGACTACATAATGTATACAGGCTATAGTAGTGATGCAAGTGTAGTTCAACTATTCAGAGAGAGAGAGAGAGAGAGAGAGAGAGACATGGATAAAAACAGATCAAAACTCAACAAGACAAGTGATTGATGCTCCCCCTGAACTGCCTTCTCCTATGGTGTGAGTTATTAAAGCTGAATGAACAGGAGGAATCATATTTTGATGATGTCAAAACATTCATTCACTGGATAAATTTTTTTTCATTCAATTCATACCTAATAAGCATTTTTTTGAGTGGCAATTGTGTGGATGACAGAATGACGGTTAACTAGTGTATGTACAGTCATAAATAGGATAATAATAATAATAATATAACCTCTAGTTCAATGAAGCGTAAGCTTTTGATTTATCTAGAAAGATACCATGCCTACACACACAAAAGTAAATGTCACAAATATTAGTGGTATCAATAAGGTTAGTAGTATTCTGCTTCTTCCATAGCATAGGGGATAAATTGTAAATACAATAAGACAAGGGATATTAGGGTTAGCAAACATTATTATAAACATTTGTCTGTCCCCAAAACAAAATACTAAAGAGAAGACATTTTCATACATTCTAATATTTTATTCTATAAAACTTTTCCCTCAAGTAACAAAGTTGTGTTTTGTCCTCGAGATCATCTTATCATTAACTTCCCATGTTTTCTTAATTCATAACAGTTAAGAACCACAACATACAACACACTGGAAATTCATTAAAGATAATTTGGTTAATAAAATCAATTAAGTATAATAAACTCCAAGGGAGAAAAGATCTTGGTATTGTGTCAAGGAAAGTCCTTTATGGAAGTGGTCTTGGAATTGGGATTTGATGGATGAGTAGGATTTGAGTGGCTAAACCAGGAAATAAATACATTATACACAATACTCATTGGAGTGTGATTGAGAAGTAGAAGCAGTATTTATGCTATGAATACTATAATTTTATTTTGATTTTTATTAGTCAACATAGAACTATTTTGAAAATGCACATTTTGGCAAAGGTTTATTTTTCAGCCTTAATCTAAAATGAGTATATTCATATATCATTCCTCAGACAAAAGGAATTCTATTCACTGCCTTTTGGTTAGCATGGTATTGTCAGGACATGGCTGTGGGTATTATGCAATCAATATTTTGTGATTTTGACATAAGGGATAGAATTTAGATTACATCTTCAGATTTTCTTGTTCTTCCATGATGAAAATGAAGGGGGGAAAAAAGCAAAAGAAAGCCATTTTAATTTCTTTTGAACAAAACTGACAATAAAATGATTTATTAATAGACTAATATATAAATTTATAAGTTAATTCCAAATGAGACAGAATGTCAAGTGACCTGTGTGTGTATTGGACAGCAATGTGCTAAAGAATAGGATAAAACAGTTCAAGGTAAGAGGCACAGTGATGAGGTGACAAAGGTCACTGGGGGGCCTCTATGAGAAGGTGACATCAGGTAAAGACATGATAGAAGCAAGAGGAGGAAGGGGCATCCACAGAAGAGGAGTGCGCTGAGCCAGGTTCAAAGATGAGCAGAAAGGCTCTTGTTATCAGAGCAGAGGGAGGTGATGGAACAGGGGATAAGGACACACACAGCCACCAGTCAGCTATTCCAGGGCCTAATGGGTATAGACTTTGGCTTTTATGCTGAGAGAGATGGTGAATCATCATATGACACCAAGCACAGACGCAACCTGAGCCAACTTTAGTATAATGGGGTCACTTTTTTTTTTCTGCTGCACAGTGATAGATTGCAAAACAGCCAGGACAAAACCGTGGAGACCAGAATAAACTATTTGGAGACGAGACAGTGACAGGCACTAGGATGTCTAGATCCAGACATGCTGCTGCCATGTCTGGATCTAATTAAGGCAGAGAGAAATTTGCTATGAAGCTTTAATTTTGGGGACTCCTTCCAAAGGAGGTTTGCATCACAAAATGAGCATGCCTTGTGGTTCCTACCACAAGCCTAAGTACCTTTGCAATAGGGACACAAAGAACAAAGAATTCAGAGGAGGGGACAGAGCTGGAGGGCAAAAGAAAGAAAGGTTTGGATCAGGTTAGTCTGGAAAATTTTTAAAAGGATAGGAAGCGTAAATTTTTATGTGTATATTTCTTTTCTAATTAAAAAGAAAAAACAAGTTTTTTCCTATCAGAGAAACATTTGGTAATGTTTCAAACAAAATTATAAACATAGCTTTGATAGTTAGAGTTTGAAATAGAGTTTACCACAATTTCTGAGCTTATAGGTCAGAAACGTACAGTATTATTAAAACTAGCAACTATAACTTTCCTTAAAGTCACATATTTTATACATCATCAAACACATCTATGAAAATAACATAAAACTTATAATTCACACTTATAATAAGGGCATCATTGACCAACTGGTTAGTACATGTCATCCATTCAAAAAATACCTAAAAGTATCTTATATAATAATTGAGATGTCTGAAATTTAAATGTCATATATGAAGAAAAATTTATGAAATTATTCTAAATTCCAAAGTTTATGCCAGAAGGTAAACAATTCAATAAAATTAATACTCATACAGCCTTGCTGAAAGTACTTTGTAACATGAAAATTTCACAACTAAAAATTTTTTCCAAACTTAAAATAGCTGCCAATCAGTTGTTATGAGAAAAATTGAATTGTCTTTTTATCATTTTTAATATGATGCAAAGATCCACATAGGAGAAAGTCATTAGTAAGCACAAAGCCTGTATTTTGTAGGAAAAGATGCTACAAAAATGATTCAGGGAGTTACTTAACAAAATTATTTTTTGTGATATCTTTTTGTCAGCTATCAAACTTTTATATAATGTCATTTTTTTTCTGTTGGAAATAAATTTTCACATTTGTGCTCAGTTTTACTTTCAAATTTCTGCATTTCCTTTCTTGAAATGACCCATCTAAACTGAAAAGATTTCAAGTTTTATGAAACCTAGACAGGCCCTTATTTTTTGAGGTAGAATCAGTAGGATTTACTAACAATTTTTTTTTTAAAGAAGAAAGTGAAGAACATTTGTAACTATTTTGGTCTGAACAACTGTAAATTTGGAATGGCCTTCTGAAGAGATGGAGAATTCTGTAAGAGGAGCATGTTTGCAGAAACAATCCAGAGCTCAATTTTGATCAGGTTATCTTTAGGGTGTGGTTATACCATTCAGAAAGTTTAGAATCCCGGACAGAGGTCCAAGGTTCACAGGAGCTTGAGAAGCACCAGTTAATGGATAGCATTTGAGGCTATGAGGCTTGAGATACATGGCAGATAGGGAGCATGTGGTTGAATCTATGAATCTGAATGTTAGGAGAGGAATATATTTGAGAATCATCAGCAGAAGTGCCTGTGGTAAGTTTTAATGAGATATTGAAGTAAGATGAACAGAATAGACCCTTTAAAGGTGGAGGTAATGTGGGGAAACCAGCAAAGGAGAGTAAAAATGCACAGTCGGGGGATAACAGGGAGTGTCATGTCTCGATGACCTCACACACTGTGGAAATATGAAAAGGATTATTTTTTTACTCTTACAATAGTATTTCTGGAGAGAACAGGACGAGCCTCCATTTGGGTCCAAAATGGCCTGAGCAAACACGGAAAGGAGAAAGGCTTGGGGTTTTAACTGTGGCCAGGTTTGAACCAATTTCAGGCACCCTGGGGTTTCCAAAGTTTGACACTCTTACTGGTGCCAAAGAAGATAACACATGGGCTTTCTGTTGAACTTACCCAAATATGAGAAAGTAGGAGTGACTTTTAAAACATATCGGCAATCTTATAAAGGAGTGAAAATTTTTGTTGTTGTTGTTGTTGTTTTGTTTTGTTTTGTTTTATACAAAGTGTGAACACATATTTGAGGAGAGAGACTTCAGGATGGAATGCAATGAGAGAACTGGGAAACAGTAGGACTCAGAATTTTCTGTAAAAGGCATGGTACTGGGGATTAAATAGAGTCAAGAGGAATTTTTAAGATGAGTAAAATAGCAATGCATTAATAGGAATTACCATGAAGAAATAATTTGGTGCAGGAGATAAAGAGTGCTTGAGTGGGTAGAGGGGAAGGGGATCTAAGTTGCATGGCACAGAGCACAGAGCAGATGATGATGGATGAGTAATAACAGCTTGAGGGTCTTGTTTCTGCTTTCTCCAGCTTTCTCAGTGAAAGTGTAAATGAGGTTATCCCTTGAAAGCAAGGAGTGCAGACAAAAGTCAGAATTTTGAGGACAGGAGGGAAAATGAACAATAGTCATTTCCAGTTGGCTCTATCTACCTTGGAATTCACCCAGCCTGGACAAGCAATAATTTGACATTTTTAAAATATTTCCTCCCAAATATTTCTGAGTTCATTGCTATACCCTGAGAAGAGCCATTTCTTAGAGAGTACATTCTAAAATCAGGTAGTATGGAGTCGAAGTGGCTACATTTCTATTTTTCAAGATTTCTGTTTTTAAAGCAGAACAGTTATTTTGCCCTTTTTAAAAACAGAGAAATCCTAGCAGATTTTATATAAGATTCTACAAATTTCACCTGAGTTCATCTCTGTGAAGAAAGATGCATGAAATATTTAAAATGCAATGCCTCAAGGTCACTGCCAAGCATTCTTATTTTATGTAGAGTTGCTATGTGACTCCATTTGGTATTTTTAATTTGCATGTTTGTTAACCTCCAGACACAAGTGATTCTTTATCAGGGATATCTTCAATTTAATGCAGCTTTTAGGAGCCTTATTCTTTCTCTTCATTTTTTTCTAGACAGGATCCCTCCTCTATGAATAGTTGTAGTTTACATGCTAAAAGTAAACAAATGTATACATAAATATATATGTACACATATTTAAATATCCATCATAACCCCAGAATAAAGACATGTAGGATTTGTCCATTTGCAAATGCTAGTAGCATCCGGTATAGTGAATACCAAGAAGTCATAAATTTATAATATGAAGTCATTGTGACTTCAGGGATAAATATTCACTACCTGGTATTACCTGATAAAGTCATACATATGTATAGCTCCGTTTTATGTGATAATTACTGAATCTAGCTTTAGCATCTGCTTTTACCAGATAAACTGAATTTATGATTTTGAATAAGGCAGCCACAATAATTCATAGCTTTGTGAAGAATTGGTCAATAAAGGGCCCAAAAGAGAGAGGAAAGGTGAGTATGAAATTTTATTATAAATTTCATATAAAATGAAAATTGAATGCTTTATATAAAATTTTCAGAAATTACCAGTTGCATGGTTAAATTCCATATTCTCTAAGAACAGAATTAAAATAAAGCTCAATTGAAAGACATCTGGAGGATTTCTGAACTCTCCATTTTAGTACTTGGATTTTAAAGTGACTTTTATCATATTTCAAAATAGTTGCATCTTCTCTCTACATTCACCAACAAATAACTGAATTTATTTATTTATTTTTATTTTTTGTTCAACTGCCTACCATCTAAAAGCAAGCGATAAGCTGAGAAATGTATTTTAGTAATGAAAAAGATAAGCCAGAGAAGAATGTAGGCAGTTGTTCAAAGATACAGGTGTAATAAATCCACCTTCATATCTACTGAATTCCTCTGCTTACAGTGATCAACTTTAAGTTGAATCTTTAAACTACCTGTATCATAAATACCACATTATTTTCCTTGAAACAGTTCAAAGAGCTGACTTACTTCACACATCATTTTCTTAAAATATTTTGAATGAAAAGAATAACTCCTTACTTGTGGACCCTACCAACATTCAAAATCAATTCCTTATTTAGATCATTGATTCTCAGTGCAAATACATGAGATGCAAAACTTAAATAAGTGCACAGAAAGGAACTTTAAAATAATTTAAAAGAATAAATATGAGTATGCAATATTAAATTAGGAATACTGATTCTCATCTTAAATATGGAGAATTAAGTTTAAAAGATTTTATGAATAAAAGAAAGTATATACACACTAGGAAAAAAATTTAACAGAAACTAGAAAGAAACTTGAAAAATGAATGACAAATAATTTATCTATAAAAATTCTTAAATATCATTAAGAAATAATGAACATTTAAAGTATGTAAAGACAATTAAAGTCAATGAAAGAAGAAAGCACAAAAGAAACAAGAACCTCTAATGTGTATTAAAATTTTCAGTTCATCAAAGACATCAAAATTAAAGACTCTGGTAGCATTTTATTAACCTACTTATATAGCCACAATTTTTAAAAATTAAAATTAAAATCCACTGTGTTTATTTAGGTTTCAATCACCCAATATTAATGGAAGCAAATAATGTGTAACTGTTCAGAAAGACAATTTGGCAACAGTTCTTAAAATGACAGTATATTGGCATAATGATTATATTTGTTAAGTTTAGTTTCAAGGCAAAATCAAATATATATATATATATATAGTGTTTTTTATCTCTGCATAGATTTTTTATTTATCTATTATGTTTCTTAAGGTCTTCTTCACAGATAGGATTTATTTTTTAAATTTTAATTTATTTTTTTAAAAATGTAAGTGGATACAGTATCCTTATTTTTATGTGGTACTGAGGATCGAACCCAGTGCCTCATACATGCTAGGTGAGCGCTCTACCTCTGAGCCACAACCCCAGCCCATACATAGCTTTTTTAAACATAAAAAGGAAGATAAATTTCTTTTTGTAGTCTACCATCCATTCTCCCCTCAATCATGTGTGTCTGTGTGTGTATATGGATGTAATCTGCTTCTTTCTGTTCTTTGTACATAGATACATGCATACGTACAATAGATCACAATAGATATATGCAATGAAATTACCCATCAAGATTTATGACTGTTGTGGGTCAGAACCTTGGAAAGGTGCACTGACCTCTGAGCTGTGGGGGTTTATAAACTACTTGTTTGTGAGTAACGCAAACTAATCCTCTTCCTGGCTAAGCTTTGGACTAGCTGTAAGTTTTATACTAACATCTATAGGATACAGAAGAAGATTGGTGTCCATTCCAGTTGCCCCACTGTAGCAGTTATTTTTAGAATAACAGTGGCCACTTTCCTGGATTGTCCAGGACTAGAACACAAGCAATTTTGACCAGGGTATGCGGTCTAAGTTAAAGCTGTATGATACATAGCTTTCAGTCCTGATCTGCCATATCAGCATTCTTACTGGAATGACTGTCTTTTTGTATTTGCTTTTTGTTGGTTTCTATAGAGAAAGTTTGAGTTCATAAAATAATCCCATCAGCAAGAACCCGACCTCTTTTCCAGAAGTTAGTTTCCAAGCGAGTTGTTTTGGATAACTTAAGCATTTCCTATCAGTTTGTCACCTTTCAGTGATCTAGTGAACTCTGCTTCATATGCTACTTGGTTAGCATTCCCTAAATTGTTAGATATCCAAGGCCAGTTGCTGCCACCCTGAAGAAGAAACAAGGGAATGGATTGTTTGGTGCAGAGAAAAAGGAAGGCTATGATTACTACCTGAAAATCCCCCAATAGAATGGAATAATACCAGGTCTATTGTCTTATAGCACTATTACTATTATAAAACAGGAATTCTGCTTTTCACATCAGGACCAAAATGTAGTTGTGAAAATTTGTAAGGGGGACTCAGATAACTTGGAGCTATCAAGATCTGGAAAATTTTTCTCAAACCTGCTTCAAAATCTAGAAAATTGTTCTCATCCTATACTCCAGGACATCTGTCCAATATGTTATACTCAGTTTGAAGATCTGGCATCAATTATTTGCATTGGTTTATTCCTAAGGAAGAGTGTGACAGTCTGATTGAGTATGCCTTGGAAGCTGGTAGAACCTAGAAGCAAGATTTTATACTTAAAAGGCTTTGAAATGACCATGGTTTCCCCTTGCCTCAATTAGTACTTATAGAATATACAGTATCATGAAATATTAGTAGAAAAAAGCAGGCTCTAGGAGGATGCACCAATAAAACCAGGGTAACCTGGTTCACAAACATCTTGGAACCATTCAAATGCCAAATAGTTAATAGGTACAACCTTCAGGCCCTGCTTCTTATGCTTTCTGGAAATCATTTACTTCTGGGAGCATCAAAGCTCTTGGCCTATACCTGGGTGAACACCCTGTCAAATATCTAGAAATTATAGTCACTTTGTTTACCTGTATCATTGTATAGAAGCTGAAGTTCTTTATATTGTACCCATATAAGGCTGGATTGAGACAAGTTTAGGGTAAACATGTAATCTCAGACTAGATCCACAGTAGAAAGTCAGGAGAAAGTGGTGCTTTCAGGTTGACCCTTTCTACCTTTGACACATGACTGTGTCCAGTATTCCTATGTGCATGAGAAAATCAAGTTAGAGGATAAAGAGAAAGGTGAGACTCTTCCTGTACTTCTACCACTGAAGAATTCTATCATTCTCTATTTCCATACACATAGGTCTCTAAGACCTATGGGAGAGAGCTGAAGAACACTTGCAAAGAATGGGTCTATGCAGAATACGTATAATATTAAGCCAGGGGAACAACTGATCCTATCCATGGATCTCAAAGACAGGTGGGCACTAATGCCTTTTGAGGTAGCTGTTAACGAGATATATTTCCCGTGTGTTTTGTGATGCAAATAGGCTAATCACTCCATTGAATCTGTTTGGATGGCCACATATCCCAATAATAATAGTCATTCCTCTAAGTTTTCAATTCTGTCTGTGTGTGTGTGTGTGTGTGTGTGTGTGTGTGTGTGTGTGTTTGTACTCTGTGTGTCATGCTGATTCCACATTATATATCTCTACCTTAACACACTTATATCTCTACGTGAGGTGTTGAATCTACCCCTGGAGTCCTGAAACAGTTGACTTGAATCATGCTGGCATTCACGATATTAAAACATGTACTTGAATTAAACTAATACCAATAATAATACTAGGTAAGATGGAGAGGTGTGAAGGAATTTTGCAGATGTCATTAATTTCCCAAAAGAAGTGATATTAAAATAGGAATATTATCTAAAGGGAATATATCCCCTAACTCTTAAAATTTGGTTTAGAGGTCAAAAACAAGAGGTATTTGATGATGAGGAAGACTTGACACATGGCAAAGACTTGATGCACCATTACTAGGTTGAGGATAGCTGGGGCCATGTCTCATGGGAAGCAAGAAGCCTTTAGGATCTGAGAATAGATCCCCACTGATGGACAGGAATAAAATGGATATCTGAGTGCTAAGTCTTCTCTAGACTTGTTTTTTCAAAAGGGAAGAATGAACTTGGGAGCAGATTTCTGAGACTCCAAGTAAGAAATTAGTCCAGTCAACACAATGATTTCATCTTGAAATACCCTGCACAGAAAATCCAGTCATGTCATGCTGATTGCTAATCTGCAAATCAACAGGAGTTGTTTTAAGCTACAAAGTTGGTGGAAATTTGTTATACAGCAGTGGAAAAATGATATAGGACAATATTGTGAGAAGAATATTTCCACTCAATTTTCATAATACATTGCAATTCCAATCAAAATGCTAGCATACAATAGTACTTGACAAATTAACTAAAAAATATAGTGATGAGCTAGAAAAAGGTGAAATAACCAAAAGGGAAAAATCATCCAGCTATAAAGACATATTATAAAACTGTAACAATTAAAAATGTTTTATTGTAACAATAGACAAGTGTGCCTATATAGTATAGAAAAGAGCTCCCAAATGAATAAATATGTATATAAGAATTTGACATATACAGAATTGAATGAAAATAAAAGAGGAAAGTATGAAGAAAACTAAATTTCATTATTAAAAATATGTGATTCAATCTTGTTATCACATCTAATTAACTCTAGATGTATTACATATGTACATCTAAAAACAGCCATATAACTCTTATCAAAAATGTAAGTAGGTTTTATGACCTCTATAGCACAGGAAAATAGTCATAAACATATCATTTTTCTCCTTGAAGAAAAAAAATCAGATACCAGAAAGAAAATACCTTGTTAAACCTAACTTTATTGATATTATAATCTTGCAAAGTGCTACAGAGTAAGAATGAAGGTAACTAACGGGAATATTCCTACAATGTATATACTAACAGACATATAAATCAAAAAGAACACTAATGGAAAATTTTCTAGAAAAATTATTTATAGAAGGAAAATAGTAATGGTCAATATGGGTAAAACAAAATGCTTAATCACCAAATATTAGGAAGTTAAAAAATGGAAAAGCAGTGAAAGAGAGTATTATTTTGAAAAACAAAAGTCTAAAACTGCCCCAAAATCATTAGGATAAACTCTTAGGACTCTCCTAATAGGAGAGTATATTGTTGTAACTTTTTACAACTCATTAAGGTATTTTCCTGTAAAATTATGGTCATTCCTCTTAACCCAGTAATTTTTCTCCTGTTTACAAATTAGAGATATTTTCAAATGCACTAAAAAATCTAATTTTCAAGGATACTCATTAAAGTATTGTTTCTCATAATGTTTTGATGATATAAATATTTTAAGATAAAGGGATCCACTGAATATCACATATTTGTAAAAACAAAATATGATGAAAAAATAAAAACGAATAAATTATCTCTTCATAAGTAAACTTTGGAAATGTCTTTAAAATAACTTGAGGAATAAAGAAAATAGAATTAAGACTAGGAGAGTAGGTTGATTTTAGATATGTGACAATAAAAAATGACCCTTTAATATGATAAGGTAACAGAAAGTTTAGGGTGTACAAGAAAGAAAGAAAAAGGGAAGAAAAAGAGAAAGAGTATAGGATGGAAGGAAGGAAAAAAGAGAAAGGAGGAAAGAGAGAAAGAGAGAGAGACACAAACACACACAAAGAACTAACTGTTTCTGGACTATAAATTGAGGTCAGGTTTTATTATACTTCAAGCATTACTCTCTTTTTTATTTTTTGCTCAGAATTTCTGTGGCTGCTCGGGATCTTTTTTTCCTTCCAATAAATTTTAGGACCTTTTTTTTTTTTTTTTTTTTCTAGTTCTGTGAAAAATGTCATTGGTATATTGCTGGAGATTTCATTGAATCTGTATAACCCTTTTGTTGGTATGACCATTTTACCATTATTGACTTTACTTATCCAAGAACTGGGAGGTGTTTCCTTTCCAACTTGTAAGGTTTTCTTCAATTTATTTCTTCAGTGTTCTATAGTTTTCATTGAACAGGTCTTCCATCTCCTTGGTTAGATCTATTCCCAGGCTTTTCTTTTTTCTTTTCTTTTTTTTTAAGTTACTGTAAATTGGATAGTTTGTTTGACTTCAGTCTCAGCAGATTCACTCTTGGGGTATAGGAAAATACCTGATTTATATATGTTGACAAGATCAACATACATCAATGCTACTTTGCTGAATTTGTCTACCATCTCTAGGAGTATTCTGATGGAGTTTTGGGGGTCTTCTAGATAAAGGATCATGTTATCAACAAACAGAAAATTTGAATTCTTCTTTCCCTAGGGTATCCCTTTAATTTCTTCCACTTGCCTGATTACTTTGGCTATAATTTAAAGAACTATTTTGAATAAGATTGGCAAAGGTGGATATTCTTGTCTTGTTCTTGAATTTAGAGGAAAGATTTTCAGTTTCTCTTCATTCAGCATGATGTTAGCCTTGCGTTAGTTGTATATAACCTTTACAATGTTAAAGTAAGTTTCTTCTATCCCTAGTTTTTCAGCATTTTTATATGAATGGATGCTGGGTTTTGTTGAATGCTTTTTTTTAAAACCTCTATTGAGATGATCATGTGATTCTTCTCATTGATTCCGTTTGAATGGTGAATTATATTCACTGATTTGTTAATCAATATTAATGAAATTTGTAACCCTGAGATGAAACCCATTTGATCATGGTGCATTAACATGATAATATATCTTTGAATGAGGTTTGCCAATATTTTATAAAGAATTTTTGCATCTATGTTCTTCAGGGATATTGGTCTGAATTTTTATCTTCTTGATGTGTCTTTGTCTGGTTTTGGTATCAGGATGATATTTCATAGAATTAATTTGGCAATATTCCCTCCATTTCTATTTCATGGAATAATTTGAGGATGGTTGGCATTACTTCTCCTTTAAATGTCTGATAGAAATTGGCTGAAAATTCATCTGGTTCTGGGCATTTCTTTGTTGAAAGGCTTTTAATTACTGCTTCAATTGTAATGCTTGATATTGGTCTATTTAAGTTTTCCAAATCCTCATGATTTAATTTAGTCAAATCATATGTGTCTAGAAATTTTTCTCTATCTTATAGATATTCTAGCATTTTGGAGTATAAATTTTCAAAATAATTTATAATGGTCGTCTGGATTTTGGACATCGCTGATGTGATCGAGAATTAGTACCACTCTGGAAAGTAGTACGGATAATTCTAAAAACAACAACAACAACGAAACTGCAAGGGAGCCACCAAGTTATCTCTTGGCATTCATGCAAACCAATTAAAATTAACATACTATAGTGACATAGCCACATTAATATTTATAGAAGTACAACTCACAATGGCCAAGTTGTAGAACCAGGTATCTGTCATACCTGGATAAAGAAAATGTGGTATACACACACGATGGAGTTTTACTCAGTCATAAAGAAGAATGAAATTATGGCATTTTTTTTTTGGTAAATGTGGAACCAGGGAACATTGTGCTAAGTGAAATAAGACAGACTCAGAAATTCAAGGGTTGAATGTTTTCGATCATAGGCAAGAGCTAGAACAAAATAAGGGGAGAAATAGAGGATTCTATAAAAAATAGAAGGGGATCTGTGGAGCAGAAGAAGGACATTAAGTGGAATAAAGAAGAGATAGGAAAAGAGAGGAACAGTAGAATAAAATTGATCAAATTATGCTATGAATATACCACAGTGGATTTTACCTTTATGAATATCTATGAAGCACTAAATTAAAAATATAAAAATAAATGAAAGGAAGATGAATAGAATAAAGAAAGAGTAATTTGGAAAGGAAGAGGAGAGAGAAAGGGGAAGTATAGTAAACTGCAGTGGAGTAAACTATATGCCAAGCTTGTAAGATTATGTCAATTGAACCCCTGTGTTATGCATAACCAAAATGCACTAATAAATATTATCTGGCAAAACTGAAAACAGAAACACAGGAAAAGAGACTAAAAGAACAGAGAAGGAGGGGAAAGGAAGCTGTAATAAATTATGTTAAAGGGACATAAGAATCATTTGAAAGATGGGGCAAATTTTAAATAATAGGATCAACTAAATAAATAGTTTAAGGTCTTTACCCAAGACATAAAATCCATATCCTTATTGAGGAAGTTAGTCTTTAATCCAAAATCATGGAGATTTGGTCCTACATTTTCTTCTAGTAGGAGCAGGGACTCTGATCTAATGCCTAGGTCCTTGATCCACTTTGAATTGAGTTTTGTCAGGATGAGAGATAGGGTTTTATTTTCATTTTTCTACATATGGATTACCAGTTTTCCCAGAACCATTTGTTGAAGAGGCTATCTTTTCTCCAATTTATATTTATGGCGCCTTTGTCTAGTATGAGATAACTGTATTTAGTGGGTATGATTTTGTGTCTTCTATTCTGTTCCATTGGTCTTCATGTCTTTTTTGATGTTAATACCATGCCATTTTTTAAAAACTATAGATCTGTAGTATAGTTAAAGTCTGGTATTGTGTTGCCCCCTGCTTCACTTTTCTCATGAATCAAGAATAAATAAATGGGACATTGTGAACAAAATAGCCTCTTCACTGCAAAGGAAATAATCAAGAATATGAACAAAGAGCCTACAGAATGGGAGAAAATCTTTACCCCTAGCACATCAGATAGAACATTAATCTCCAGGATATATAAAGACTCAAAAGACTTAACACCAAAAACAAAAACAAAAAAAATCTCAATCAATAAAGGGGGTAATAAACTGAACAGGCACTTCACAGAAGAAGAAATACAAATGGTCAACAAATACATGAAAAAATGTTCATCATCTCTAGTAATTAAAGAAATGCAAATTATGACTTTCCTCTCACTCCAGTCATAATGGCAATTTACGAGAATACAAGTAATAATAATATTGGTGAGGATGTGGGTAAAAAATTTCACTCATACTTTGCTTGTGAGACTACAAATTGTTGTAACCACTATGGGATGTAGTATGAAGATTCCTGAGAAAACTTGGGAAAAACATTATTTGACCTAGCTATCCCACTCTTCAGTTTATACCCAAAGGAGTTAAAGTCAACATACTACAATGACACACCCACATCAATATTTATAACAGCTCAATACACAATAACCAGCTATGAAACAAACCTAAGTGCTCTACAAAAGATGAATGGATGAAGAAAATGTAGTATATGTATACACAATGGATATCACTGAGCCATAAAGAAGAATGAAATTCTTTGCCAATAAACGTTGTGACTGAAGAATATCATGCTAAGTTAAATAAGCCAGTCTCAAAAAAACCAAAGGCACAGTGTTCTCCCTGATCTGTGGATGTTAACCCACAATAAGGGAGAGGAAGATTAGAAGTTTACTAGACTAGACAAAGGGTAATGAAGGAAAGGGAGAGGAATAGGAATAGAAAAGACAGTAGAATGAATCAAACATATCTTTCTTATCCCTATATGTGAATACAGAGCTAATGTAACTCCGTATCATACAACCACAACAATGGGGTCCTAATTGGAACAAGTTATGTTTATTCCACGTATGTATAATATGTCAAAATATAACCTATTATCATTTATATTTAGAAAGAATGAATAAAAAAGTAAAATCAATATTCATGAATCATACTGATACAAAAAAACTGAATAAGTACATATATGGAAGAAAAGAGATTAACATTCTTTGCAAAAGAAGCTCAAACAATTTATACAGATACTCTACTCTCAATAGATATTACCTAACATTCTAGTAGCAACTGCACATTCTGACTTTTTTTTTCAAAGAGTAGGTCATGGGAGACAGGAGGGGGACAACTTTGAAGTGGAGGGAAAAATTTGACAAACACTCCCTTCACCAAGTGATTAAGGTAGACATTATCACTGATTAGTCTTGGTGACAGCACATTCCCTTAAAACTCAAACCCCATTCAAACAATGAGAAAAATATAACACAAATCCCAATGGTGGGGCGTTTTACAAACGCTGACCGGTAATACTCAAAATAGAAATAAGCAAAGTCCAATAAACTATCATGGCCAAGAGGAGCCTAAGGCCATATGGCAACTACATTAAATGTGGTGTCCTTGATGATATCCTGGTAAAAGAAATAAGACATTAGGCAAAAACTGAAAAAATCTGAATAAAAGTTTAGACTTTAGGTAAAAATAATATATGAATATTGGTTTAGCAATTATAATAAATAGTCAAATCTAAGATGCTAATAATGAAGAAAACTCTGGTGTTTTATGAAATCCTCTGTAATACTGTACAATTTTCTTGTAAGCTTAAATTTGTTATAAAGTTTAAAATTTTATTTAAAGTAAAGGATGCTCATATCTAATTGAATAGCATGATTTATACACAGAGGTATAAAAATATGAAAATCATTAAAATGGAAGATGTGTGATATGTAATCAGGTTATCTATCTTGACTTATTTTTGTTGTATTTCTGTGTATTTTTATCATTAAACTTAAAAAAACATCAAGTTCATATTTGAAGAAAATGAAATGTCTGCCAAGTATTCTATGAGTAGATGAGCTTGGATTATCACTGATAATCACCATGGATTAATGGCTTGATTTTATGTTGCATGATTTTTCTTTCTCTCACATCATTGTACTTTAGCTGTGACAAGGAATTCCAACATTCCTACTTAATATTTATAGTTAGAAATTATAAGACTTTGTTAGTAGAGACTTGCTGGGATTTCTCTGCTTTGCAGACCTTTTACAAGAAAACATTTTTAGTTCACAATAAGCCCCCTCAAACCAGGCAATCTATTTTTCAGTATTTTGTCTTCTAAACACTAACATAATTTTTGTTTATAAAAAATTCTTTAAACAGCTAAAATCCTGCTATTATATGATGTTTTAGAAGTGTTATTATCATGTATTTATACTATATTATAGAGAGTTGGGTTAATTTCCTCTGTTTTGCCTCCATAAATATTTTAAACCTCAGGAAGAATAAGAGAAGCAAAAGTAAACTTTGTTCCTCAAACTTTGTTCCTCAAACTCACTTTCCACATGTGGATAAGAGAGAAAATTTCCATGCTTAATGAACTGTCTGTATATTTCTCTGTAAGATTCTGAAAATCTTTCCCGCCCCCCTCCCCCCCACCAAGGATAGCAGATTTTCTTAGCATTTTGTTAAAGAGAGATTAAAGGAAGGAAGGAACGAACGAAGGAAGGGAGGAAGGAAGGAAAAAAGAAAGCCTAGAGGATGAGAAAAAGGAAGAGGGACAGACTGGGAGTAGGAAGATGTGGTTATCTAGTCACAGACAGACAACACAGACAACTTGGCAAAAGTGATAATGTGTTAATTATTTAAGACTGCTCTAAGTGGACTTGACAGGTAATTACTAATGACATTCTATGGTTATGGCCCCATGGGGAATATGGATAAGCTGATGCAAGTCATTTGTTTAAAAACATCTGGTGAAAGATCATTGTTCTCTGACCGAATTGGAACATAATATTAATTAAAAACCAAAGGGATGAATGCTTCTCTACATTTCCAAAGCAGTACAATAACCAGACCTTCCAAATGTAGCATTTGCTTCACTGGTTCAACTTTCTCTTGCTCTGCTTCAGTCTTAGTGAGAAATTAGCTTCAAGTGCACACAAGGGAATAAAGTCAATTTTCTAAACCAAAATTTTGTGCATTTATGAAACCTTGGAGGAAAACATATCTTCATTTATAACAGTGGTTCTTACCAAAAGATGACAGACCCATTAGAAAATGTGATAAAAGACATGGTAACTTCCCCTGTTGACTGTTGAATTTATGCACACATATACCTTCAAAGACTTAAAACAATATCTTGGATGTGTACTCTCACAACAAGAAATCACAAGTTAAGAATTTATAATTTTTTAAAATGTAAATTCTCTTTTTATTAGTTGCTCACCATTATAAGTTATTGCTCTTTTTGTAGTAGAAAGAACAATAACTTATAATGTCTCTATGATCTGAAGAATAATTGTCAAAAAGCACAATACTGCACATTGTCTCAAAAAATTGCATTTAGACACAAAACAAATAGATTTACCCTTGAAAAGGTAGGATATGTGTTGATTTGATGACAGGGAATAAAAAATTGTACTCAAACTTTAAGATGTGGAGGAGAAACTGTTTTAGGAGAATTTTTCACCTTGAAATAGAATGTAAATTGGAGCACAAATTTTGATAAATAAATTTGTTAAGTAACATTTATATATCAGAACTTGATATATTTATATATAAGATGACTAGGCAAATCTTTTTGTTTAAGACTTTTTAGCTACATAACAACAAAGTTATGAACAAAAGAAGTAGATTATTGAATTAAAACAGGAACTAGATTTCATGATCCGTACTTGTAGGTATGTATGTTTATGCCTACAAATACATCATACCAAGTTACTGTTTCAATCTACAATTTTTGTGCAGTTCAAATTGTACTGAAAATTTCTTTATTTCTCAGTCAATAGACATCTTTTTGTGCTTTTGATTAACCAGATACTATAGTAGTAAATGGGAATAACAATCAAAAAAGATAGGTGTTGATTTTTTCTTCATGGAGCTTACGAAGAGCTATTGTGTTGAAAGAGGTATCAGTGGTGGGGCTTACTGTGTCCTGATCTTGGCCTAATCTATTTTTTCTTTTTTGGTACCACTTTGCCATTTTTGTCAATATTACATACCCACTAACCTTGTTTTAGTTTCTGCCTTTTGACTGCTTTACACTGATGGTTACCTAAGACCTGCCTATAAACCTAGTAAGCCTTGTCTTTAGCTAACACCAACTTTTTTCAGGTCTCCTTTATGAAAGTTTTTTCCCCAGGGTTACTTGAGATTTTATAGTTTCCTATAAAATTGTTTACATTTTAAATGATTTCCTCGGGGTCTGGGTTTTCTTATTTGTTTGGGATTTTTTTTCTTCTTCTTTATATTGATCTCTGATCCACAATGACATGGATTTCAAGACCTGACAAATTCCTGGAACAGAGGTGAGGGAGTTTCACACACTGGACCAAAATTTGATTAGTAAGTGAAGATATGAATAAAAGAAGGATAGTCTAAGGCCTCACGTAAGAATTACAATTCAATGGAGTTTCAAGTACTGTGGGCAAAGTATTGTAAGGTTTATATAGGGAATATAGAGGTCTGTTGGTGGGGGCAGAAAATCTAAACCAGAATATAGTGGGGCCTATTATAAGTCATATAATAAGTGTTTGCTTGAGATCTTCAGCTTATTCATCCATCCACCCATCCATTTATCCTTCTGCAATTTACAGGTCTGTAACTATATACTGAGTGGCCAATAGTCAATAATTCAATGGTCTATTTCTATATTTTTCATAAAATCCTCTAGCATAAAATGCAGTGTCATATATGGTAGGAACTTCCATATTTCCTTGAGTGATTGAATGAATATGCTAAATTAAAGCCACAAAAGTGAATAAAAATAATAAATTCAAAGAAGAGGGTAAAAAATGGATTCCAAGGCATTATTCCTTAAATATGAATATTGTAGCCAAAATACTTGGGATGGCCAACCTGAGTTGTCTAATTAATTGGGTTAATAGATGTCTAAACTTAAGAGGCTTCTGGGTGTCTCAATGAGGGTGTTTCTAGGAATGATTGGCATGTGGGATAGCAGTCTGAGACAGAGATCCACCCAAAGTGTGGGCAACATAGTCCGTTAGGTTGGAGGCTTTTATGGAACAAAAAGTTGGAAGAACAAGGACGCAGCAACAGACCAAGCTCCTTTCTTTTTGAATAGGTTCTTGACTGCTGCTCTGATTGCCTGAGGACATCAGAATCTAACTCCTTCACACTTCCAGAGCAGAAACAAAGATAGTGACTCTCCATGAAATTGTGAGGACTTCAGCCCCAGAATGCGGAGGCATAATTGATCCCTCTTGTTCTGAGGATCCAGCTTCCTGGAATGACAGCTACTCAGTTCTTCAGCCTACAGACAGCCATTGTATGACTATCCAGCTTCTGGTTGTATAAGTCAATCCAATAACTCCCTTTGATAATAATCATGTATACATAAATATTACATATATATTATATATTATATATAAATGTATATTACATATGTTTTATATATATGTGTATATATATATGCATATATATAAAAATTCCTGTTTGTTCCATTCCTCTACAGAACCCTGACTAATAAAACCCATGCTGAATATTTATACTGTATAATCAGGTTGGCATTATAGAAATTAGGCTTGCTTTTCCCTTCATTAGATGTCTTCATTTGATGATTTTTTTTTAGCTTAAATTCATTGAAAATAGACACAAATAAGAAACATAGAATTGCACATTTGCAAATATTTAAAATCAAAACAGAAAAACAGTCATCATCTGTTCTTTCTCATCATACCTTAATTTGATATGCAAATTAGCATGGCTTGTGCCCGTATCTAAATTTTACTTGGCAGTTTGCTAATTCATTTTATAATATAGCACACAGACGTGGAATTTGTAAATTAAATTATACTAAGATCTTGTTTTGATTTCTACTTTTAATTGATATTGTAAGTGTGGTGATTTTTAATATTTTGAGGCAACCAGTCACTCTAGCATAAAGGGTTCTTTGATTTTTTTTTATCCTGATTACATGTTTGATTTTATTTTAGTAAAATGACCTCATGTTTCTTTTATCTATTTTACACTCAAAAGATGAAATGCTCTATTTAATAACAATGGATTTTTTTAGTGGAGGAATTAAAATCCCAAGATAACTTTCTGAATATGAAATATTCCTGGGCTCATCCTCCATAAATAGGCTAATTATCATTTCCAAGCAATGTATTAAATAATTAATAAATATTTATTGAATCTCATGGTTTGTAAAGCAAAATTATAGACAAAGTTCAAATTTTATGAAGAAAAAATTTACTCAAATTTATTATTTTACAAATTAGCATACATTAATTCCTTGTTTTAATCTTTGTTTACATATAGAGATTTTATTAATTTATTGAGTTACTTATAAAAATTATGTGAACAAAAATCAATAGCCTGCATATGTTACACTGTTAAGACAATAAATTTTAATACATTATCCAAATACCATTTGGAATCTAGTCTTTTAAATTTACCATCTTTAAGGAATAAAAATAATTGAGTGTCAGGAAAATCTATTTCTATTTTCTTTATTGTTTATTTTCATGTTAGATGAGCTGACTTCTTTAAAAGAAGGAAAAGCCATGGTTAACAGGTAATAATGTAAATAGATTACATACCTAGGGAGGAGGAACATAAGTAATGTGGTCATGTCCATACAAAAAGCAAAACAAAACAAAAAAAACTGGATCCAAGTTGCTTTTATCTTTGTGTGCATTTGAGAACATCAATGAAGAGTAACAAAGCATAGAGTAACAGAGTGCAGCACCCCAAAACGTGCCTCTTTGGTATATGAATTATTTTGAATGAAAGACTTTTGGGGACTAGAAGATGCAAGAAAAATTCTTTCTTTACCCCTAATTGGGTAAAAACAGTATAATTTTCACCTTTTGCAAAAAAAAAGAAAAATTCTTTTGTAAATGGCAATTTCCCTTTTAAAACGATGTATCCATACCAAGAAGAGAGCTATTCCTAGAGACAATTATCTCCTGAGAGATTCTTACCTGCATAACCTCTCATTTACCACATATCTCCTCCCCTCCCCTTTCTGTAACCTGTTTCCACCTTTCAGAGACTCTGAACTCTTTCTAGTTTATTCAGTCTAAAATAGGTATTTAAGCCTCAATCATCTAGACATTTCCTTGCTATATTCTTTGGAAATCCTCATGTGTATGCACATTTTCTCTTGTGACTCTGTCTCTTCACAATTTATTTAATTCATGATCCCTAGCCATTGAAATCATAAGGGTAGATGAGAAAAAATATAAATTTTTCTACCTAAGACAGAGTAATAATTACATCCCTTTCTGCTTGATTCAGTCTCTGAGAACATTAACCTGCCACATGCTTCAAACTTGACCAAGGAATTGGTGAGAGCTCAATGTAATATCTGAAATAACTTGGCTGCCATTGTGAAATAGTGAGAAATGTCTCTGGCATATAGACCATCCTTGACACACAGCTCCTAAAACTTTTATAATACCCTAAGTGATAGGGATGCTAAAAGAATCTTTTGTTTTAATATTTGGGGTTTGACCCAGTTCTTGACAAAGAGCTCCTATATCCATTGGAAGTTCCTGGGTGATATGTGTATTTTTATTGTTCTAATGAGATGAGTCCTGGTGGGCTCTTGTTTGAGGTGCTCATGATCACCAGAAATACACAGTCACAATTATGAGCTGTCAGTTCCACCCCAAATTCTCTAGTGGATGAATAAAGTAAATAATTAATCATATCTATGTGATAAAGCCTCCACAAAAATCCCTGAACTATGGAGTTCAGAGAGCTTCTGGATTGGTGAATTTATCCAGCAAGGAGGGTGGTAACCCCTAAATCCAAATGGACAGATGCACTTATGCTTGAAACCCTTGCAAACTTTTCTGTGCTTATCTTTTCAACTAGCTGTTCATTTGTATCTTTTGTTATATTTGCATTAGCTTTTCACCATTGTGACAAAATACCTGAAACAAATCAACTTATAAAGAGTAGAGGTTTATTTCAGCTCATGTTTTCAAAGGTTTTTATCCTGTTGTTTTGGGCCTGAGGCACAACAATAGGTCATCAAGATGAAAGAATGTTGCAGGGGGAATTCTGTTTCACATCATGGGGACTGGGGAGCAAAATGAGGAATAGAATGGGCCAGGGTCCCATATCTCTTTCAAGGGCATGCCCCCAGTGACCTCAGTTCCTTCCACTAGGTCCACCTCCTAAAGTTTCCACTACCCTCAATAGTACTTGGGGATGTGGAATAGTACAATAGGTTTGGGATCAAGTCTACAACATACTGGAATTTTGGAGAACATTCTATATTCAACTCTAGCAATACCCCTTATTGATTAATTGAGAAACATTCATTAAAGCGTTTCCCTCATTTCATTGAACCTTGCTAGCAGATCAGTTGACTCTCAAACCAGTATTGGGAACCCTTATTTATAAAAGATTGTTCAGAGATTGGCTTCTGAAGTGTGTGAGGTGGGTAAGCAGTCTTGTGTGACTGATTCCTCAAATTACGGAATCTAATACTATCTCCAGGTAGATAGTATTAGAATTTAAATAAATTATAGGACACTCAGCTGATGTCTGCTTGAGAATTGCTAGGAATGTGGTAACATACCCTACATCTGGTGTCAGAGTGTTATTGTGAGTGATGAGAGAATTAGAAATATATATTGATTTTCATTATATTTCAGAACCAGAAGAGGAGAAAGTATTCCATGAATGTAGTTTATGTATATAATAATTGCTGCATATTTATATTTGGGCTGATTGTTAGAGAAAGAGTTATTCTTTGACACATTAAATTTTATCTTAGCCCTGTACTGGAAAACATGAAAGTTTAAACATATTCTTTCTCATTCCACCTCATTTTGTATTTTAAGGAACAACATACATAAACTACCTCCTTTTCCACATGGCTTAGACAAATCTCTTACACATGACAAAGCCAGATACATAACATTAAAATCATCATCCTTGAGTCACAAGTGGTTAGCTAAAGTGTCATGTCCTCTAAACAACAACAAAACCCATGATAATTATTAGATATGGTAAAGAAAACTATATTCAAAGGGGTTCCATCACAGAAAGTGTTTGGACCACCATTGCATTGACATCTTGAAGTGGGAGAGAGACATTGAGTTCAGTCCCAGATTGGTCAGGGACAAGTGGAATATAGAAAGGAATTAGGTAGTTAAACTGACTTAGTAGGATTCTTACTAAAATGGGAAAATGCAGAGATAAACAGAGAAGTCCAAAAATTGAGGACTCCATGAGCAGAGTTCAGAAAGAGCCTGCATAGAGGTTGCTTAAGTAGCTGTTTTGAGTATCCTTCAATCCATGAAAACAAGATGTTCCTTAAGATTTTGATTATTACTTTTTCCCTGCCTCAGGTCTCTGAACTTGGGTTCATCAGAATCAGGCACCTTCTTTCATCCCCTAAATGCCCCGCCCAGAAGAAAGTTTAGACTCTAGGAAAAACATTATTTGATCATGATAAATTTACATCCCCCTTTTCTGTACCAGTCCATTCATTTCTATAAAATAAAACTACTTTTTTTTTTTACTAATTCTTTATACCCGCGCAGATCTTATTTTATGGCCATAATAATCCCTTTTGCAATATTCTCCCTTCCCCTGTTGCTATAATCCCTTCCCCCTCATTTTACCTTAATGATCCTCTCCAATAAAGTTTCTCCTCATTAAGTCTGAATTTATTTTTTAACACACTTTAAATACCTTCCTTCCTTCCTTCCTTCCTTCCTTCCTTCCTTCCTTCCTTCCTTCCTTCCTTCCTTCCTTTCTTTCTTTCTTTCTTTCTTTCTTTCTTTCTTTCTTTCTTTCTTTTTATGGTGCTGAGGATCGAACTCAGGGCCTCACACGTGCCAGGCAAAAGCTCTACTACTGAGCCACAGCTCTAGCCCTGGATTTATTTTTTAATTTGGCACCTGTTAAAGGTGTGGGTAGAGCTGTTTATTTTCATATAATAAACTAGCAAACATGGTGGTGTAAACACCCTTTCTCTTTCTTTCACTTGTAAGAAAAAGAAAACATACTCAAAGATTATATTTCTGTGGATAACCATAACAGTAGCCACATTTAATTTTAATATTTTAATTCAAATCAGGAGAATGCAGTATTTCTTCCCACACTAATATAACTGTTAATACTCCGAAGTCCTATGATCTCTTATTCTGGTCATTTGCCTTTTTTGAAAAATCAGCTAATTTTTTAATTTGTTCTGATTTTTCATACATGATAGCAGAATGCATTTCAATTTATAGTACACATATGGAGCACAATGTTTCATTTCTCTGGTTGTACACAAACTAGAGTGATACCATTTGTATTTTCATAGATGTACCTAGGGTAATGATGTCAACTCATTCCACCATCTTTCCTACTACCATACCCCTTTGTTCCCCTTTCTCTCCTTTGCCATATCCAAAGGGCCTCCATTTCTCCCATGCTCCCCCTTACATTATGGATCAGCATCCACTTATTTGGCCTTTGGTTTGGGGGAATTGGCTTACTTCACTTAGTATGATATTATTCAACTCTATCCAATTTCCTGCAAATGCCATGATTTTATTCTCTTTTAATGATGAGTAATATTCTATTGTGTGTGTGTATGTATGTATGTATATGTATGTATATCACAGTTTCTTTATCCATTAATCTATTGAAGGACATTTAGATTGATTCCACAATTTAGTTATTGTGAATTGTATAAACATTGATGTGACTGTGTCACTGCAGTATGCTGTTTTTAGGTCCTCTTGATATAAACCAAGGAGTGGGATAACTGGGTCAAATGGTGGTTCCATTCCCAGTTTTCTAAGGAATCTCCATTCTACTTTCCATATTGGTTGCACCAATTTGCAGTCCCACCAACAATGTAAAAGTGTGCCTTTGAATATGTGACATGGCTCTTAGCTTACCATCATAGGAGAGTCCAACTTTTCCCCTCTGCAAGAACTATAACAAGAAACAAAGATTGTGTTGC
This sequence comes from Callospermophilus lateralis, assembly GCF_048772815.1. NCBI lineage: Eukaryota > Metazoa > Chordata > Mammalia > Rodentia > Sciuridae > Callospermophilus > Callospermophilus lateralis. The sequence goes on along the minus strand of NC_135308.1, from coordinate 20,982,619 downwards.
TTTGATTTTCTGCAATAGTTTCTAACTGTTATATACTGCAAATATTTATGAAGAGTGTGTGGGTATACAGAGGAGTTTAACACAGTGCAGTACATGACTTACTAATAATGATGCATGTATGTCAGTTTTTAGAGGGTTTGTGCTCCCATCGCAAGCCTCCTTCACATTTCTCTCTTATTTCTTACACTTTATCATGCAAAACAATTCAAGAGTGTTTTGTTTTGTTTTGTTTTAATCCCTACCATGGATTCTGCTCTAGGGATACTAAAAACCTGCACCAATTCATTATTGGTAATTACTGAAAGAGGGAAATTGTTAAATTAAATAAACTGGAGGTCCTGGCCTGAGTCTTTGTAATTCTGAGTTTCTACACAACATACTGCAACCAAACTTAGTGTGTAAACTGAAACCCAACCTACTAGTGGGCTTTTTGTAACAGAGTAGGGTCTCAGCCACTCACCACCAGCCATGCTTCGGTCAATTACAAGTAGTCAACTGATCATACCATGTCCAAATAAGATAAATACCTAGTTTAAAACAATAAAGCTCTTTCTGTACTCTGTTTCAGACTATAAGCACTCATTGCCCACATTTCTGAGCAGAACCCTCTAAACCATTTCTGGTTTTGAGTGCTGAACAATTCATGAACCCTTAAATGTTTGATATATTTTTATCTAAAATTGTTTATCATTTTTAGTATTTTTTCATGTTTCTGTTTATACATATAGGACAATATAATTTCAGGAATAATCAATAGTACATAAAAACTTTAATAAAAATCAAAGAGATTATAAAATATTAATATTATTTTAAAACAACTACCAATACTTATTTGCTAAAGAAATCACATATAACAAAATGCTAAGTAATTCTGTTAGTCTTTGACTAACATATCAAAGAATAAATTGTTGATGACAATTCAAAATCATCTAATAAGCTATGTTTATTAATATTGTGTATTTTTATTATTTTTGACACACCACTCATTCCTTCTCTTTCTTATAGGTGAACATGTACTGTCACAATGGATTATTTTCCATATTTATAATTTTCTTTTTAAATTTTCAAAATAAAATTGGTCTGCTTGATAGTTTTTGAGCATTTTAGAAATTTATCTGGAACTCTAAATACATCAAACAAAGTAGGACAAAATATATCCAATGTTTATTTTACTTTTTAGATCCCAAAGTTGGATTTCCATTTCTAATTGAGATATTTGGCCATTTCAGGGTCACTTGGATTGGGTTACTCATGAGTTACTTCCAGTGGTGAGGATAGAAGGACCCATAGAACATGGAAGAGATCAATCACTCTAAAAGAAGGGTCTTTTACTTTCTTACTGCACAGAGGATTCTGTTGTTTATTAATATAGATTTTTGGTTTATGTACCTTTTCTGTTGCCATCACAGTCTGCTTATAGACACCTAACCTTGAATCTGACAGAGATATCTGCCTCTGGCTTTGACCTCTCCTACGTTATTCTTTCTGACTGTAGAACTTCCTTTAATTCAATTTTTCTTTTATTTTAGTGTCAAAACTTCTTTCCATAAGTTATTATATGTGTCTCCTGTTAAAAATCCAAAAAGCCAGAATCAAACCATCAGAATTTTTCTCCTAATTTTTTTCTAAACAGGCTTCATTATCCCTCTACTTTTGCCTTTGTTTTTTCCTATTCATAAAAGCATAGGTTAATAAACACTGTGAATTAGTAAGGCAGTATTTCTTGAAACAGGTTGTATAATGTATAATATATTTATTTTTAGTCATGTCTCTGTGCGTGTGTGTGTGTGTGTGTATGTTTGTACATAGATACACTTCTTAATTTTCTAATTAGTGAGGTTTTAACATGCTTGTCAGATATTTATTAAGTCTTACTGAAAGGTCAGATTGTATCATTTGAGGTGAATTATATGAATTATTACCTAATTGCACAATTATTTCCTTTGACCTTATAATAGCATCCCCTCACTCCCATTCACTCAGATAGATTACATTTTTTATAACACTCATCTATTCAATTTGCTTCAGAAATTTCTGAGCATTAATTTCAACCTGCCCTCCAATAAAATATTATCCGTTTTAGATAACCAATTCTATGAATTTATTTTGCAATGTCTATTACTTAAACTGAGCACTCTCCAACTTTATTATATTATTTTTTCAAAACCAAATGGAAAATAAATGAATATGTCATTACAATAAAATTGTATTTGCATTGTTCTTATGTGTCATAATCTTTATTCATGCTTTGTTTTGCTGTGAAAACTTATCTTGCTACTCTGTAAAGAAAAATGATAGAAAACACTAGGTAAGATGTATTTCCAGAGATAAATCTTCTTTATTCTCAAGCATTTGTACCTCTCAAATATCTCTCTTTGAATTGATCACTTCATAACTCATCATCACTTCATAACTCATCTGTGAGAGGCATCACAAAGAATTTAATTGCTCAAAATGTGAATGATACTAATAGATAGGAGAAGAGAAGCCCGTGTTAAATCCATTAAGTTTTCAAAAGCATCAGTCGCTGTCAGGAAAAAAAATATTCTCTAGAGATACATTTGACAATAGTGCTCAGTTCATAATGAGGTTCCACTGAATCAATTTTGTATAGTCTCCCTATAAGCTGCAGAGAGATTGCATATTAACAAGTGGGGTCGACACTCAGCAGAACAGTGACAATAATGTTTCATCCTTGCGATCTTAATTTGCTGATGCCAACAGAGCTGTTTCCTCTATGAGATGTCTCACCCTGAGCAAAACTTAACACTGGAGAATATGCCTAGTAGCTATGAGTTGCATCACATGCTTTACCCTATTAACACCTCACATCTGTCATGATCTTATTCTTCCCACCTACTCTGAGAAGTGAAAAGAGAAAGGGGTGAAGAATGGATATGTGACATCAGTCCATAGTAGTAGATTCAAAATTTGAAAGCTTAAATTCAGCTGAGGCTTCAGAGAGAGAACATGAAAGGAGAAAGCAGTTAGCTAGTTGAATGCCAACAGAGTCACAATTCAACCGGATAAATTTTATACCAATGGGGCTTAGGACCTGCTACCCCAAAACATGGCCTGTTGGAAACTGAAAAAAAAAAAAAAAACCAGCAGAAGCAGGAAGGTCTTTCTGACCTATTCCTGTCATTCTCTGATATAGGCAGGCAAAGAATATTCTGACCTTCCTCTAAAGAATACCCTTTTCTTAAAGAGAACCTTCCTATACCCAAAGGGGGGGAGGGAGTGGAGACACAAGAATTCCAAGAAGACTCTGAACACACAGCCCTGCTCAGTGTCCCTTAGTTTATCACCATTAGCTCAGAAGCTTTTATCCTCCCCAAGCATACTCTCCACAACTGTCCCTAAAAATACATAGATTTTTTTTTTTTTGTTCTCAGAGTTTTCATTTCTAACCATTGCATGTCTTGTATGACTTAGATTAAATAAACATGTATGCTTTGCTCTTGTCAAGCTGTCTTTTGTTACAGGAGTCTCAATCATGAGACTTATGATGGGTAAAGAAAACAAATCTTTCCTGTTCTACAATATTGATTTATTTATTAAAGGACACCCAGCTTTGGGAGATATGATTTACTAGAGGGGACTTCTGAATAATGTTTTCTCTGGTCTAATTATAGCCACATTGGCAAACATGACCTCCAGTAGTCAAGAAGGAAAAAAAAAAACTACAATTATTTTTTCAACAAATATTTACTATAGCCTATTGCGGGGAGTCCTAGTACATTCTTGGGTCTTTGCATTTAACAAACTTGCCCCAAATCATTGTCTCTTTGGTGCTTATTTTCTAGTAGGTTTTGTTTGTTTGTGTATGTTTGTGCTGGGTTAGTGTATGGGGTGACAGACACTAAATAAGGTGAACACACAAAAATATATGAACATGTGTGCGTGTGTGTGTGTATGTGTGTGTGTGTGTGTGTGTGTATGTGTATGTCTGTGTGTGTATGGTGAAAGTAAGTACTATTTAAAATGCCAGTTAAACATAGACCTAGAAATTACAGAAATATGGAAGTTTGGGGGTGCTTTCAATTTGTGAATAGTTCTGAAAATGTATCTCACTGTGAATTTGACATTTAAATGAAGGCAACAAAAAAATTGAGCCATAGGGGTAGCTGGGAAAGATCCTTCCCCCATAGAAAAGAGCAAGTTCAAAGACCTTGAGGGAGCAAAATGTTTTGTATATTTCAAAAGCCACAAAGAAACCAGCTGTTACGGTTGGGGTATGAGGTGTCCTCCAAAAGCTCATGTGTGAGATAAAGCAAGAACATTTGGAGGTGAAATGATTGGGTTATGAGAGCCTTAACCCAATCAGTGAATTAATCCCCTGATGAGATTAACTGAGTGGTAACTGAAGGTGAGTAACGAGTGGTTGAAGGAAGTAGGCCACGGAGGTGTGCCTTTGTGGTATATATTTGTATCTGGTGAGTTGAGTCTCTCTCTCTGCTTCTCGATCATCATGTGAGCTGATTCCCTCCATCACACTCTTCTGCTCTGCTCCTCAGACTCACCTTAAGCCCCGAGGAATGGAGTTGGCTATCTATGAACAGAGATCTCTGAAACTGTGAGCCCCCAAAGAAACTCTTCCTCCTTAAAATTGTTCTTGTCAGTCCATGGGTCACAGCACTATAAAAGCTCACTTAAAAACACTAGCATAAATAAAGCTATAAATTAATAGAGAAATAAGTAGAATTTCAGATAGGAAGCTTGGACCATTGTAAAAATTTTGGCTTTTGTCCTAAGTGAAAATGGGGAAGCCATGTAAGGTATATTTTGAAAGCAGTAACCAGAAAAATTTAGAACCATTCTGTTTCTGTCTAGAAAACAGACCACAGCATTCTAGGAATACATTTGAGATAAACTGGTGACTTGGGAAAAATAGATAATGGCAGAGATAGTGAGAAGTTTTCAAATTCTTAGTGTGTCTGTAAAGTAAAATCTACTGAAGGACTATATGTGGAATATAGAGAAGAAACAAAGTACCAATGACATCAAGGCTTATATCCAGAGCCACTAGAAGAATTAACTGCATTTTGACTGTGATCAGGACAATAGTCAAAGAAGCAGTCTAGTTTGGAAGCTTAGTAGATCAAAAGTTACTTTTAAGAGCTCACATTCATTTATTTAAATTTAAAATCAGTCTTCCAAGTGGATTACTCAAGAAGGCAGGTGAATATATGAGTTGAGAGTCCACAGAATGGTTCAGGTGGTGCATATGAACAAGGAAAACATACTGTGATTGCTCAACAGCATTATGTTTTAAATTAATAGTTGTATAATGTGATATGAGATATGTCAATATTATCGCCTTCTATTCTCCAGCTACATTGAGCTGAAAAGTTGTGGGTGTGGAATAAGAGTATAACTGGAGTGGATCACTAATTAATTTTTACAAGTTCAGCACCAGAAAGAAGATTGAGTTGCAAATTGCCTTGAAGAATTATACAAAAGATTTTAATAATAATTCACCTTGAAATTAAACAGGAAAATGAAAGGAGGGAGGTCACAAGGACCACAAAACAAAACGGTGACAAGATCAATGGATGGTTAGTCCTAAGGGATTCAATTGAGTTCAATTGAGTACCAGATTATAAGTGCCTAGTACTGTGTTCTTTAAGACATGAGACCTTCAGTGAGTGAAATACTTGGAGGTTGAGATTATGGTAGGTAAAATATAACCATTTGAGGGGCTCAGTAGAATGGAAAACAGAAGAATTTACATACAGCAGCCCAGGATATTGATGCGTTTCAACTGCCTTCTCTATTTAATGGTGCCCTATTATTGAAGAAACAATACTCCTACATCATAATTACACATAAGAATCATGTGGGATTGATTTCTTTCACAAATGTAGGAATGGCTATAGATTATCACCCTCTCTATTGTAGGGATTGCTTCTATCTCCAATCATTCACATTGCAAAAACAATGAATATTTACTGGGTCTGGAAGAAAGGGAAGCTTCATCTTTGTCCCATAATAGCTACTGGAGATGCATTCTTTCCACCTGAATGTTATTTGAAAAGCATGCTTGAAGGAGTTGCATGGGGCTATGATGAAGAGCCCAATATGAATATGGCCCTGCAGCTATTAGACCAAGAGAAAGAAAGCCAGAGTCCTTGGTGATATTATTGACAACCTGTTCCCAGTCTTGCCTGAAGATCTTCTCTGAATATTTTAGTTGTGAGAGTCTATACATCTAGAATTCTATTATTAAACCAATTTATTACACCTGTGATGAGAATTTTCAAAAGTGCGTAAAATTTTTCTTCTGTTGAATCTGGCAGGTGCACACTACTCTAATGAAGTTATTGTTGACCTGAGCTAAAGATTAAAGATGGCATTTCAAAGAGCCTTAAAAAGCCATACTATAATGCATGATTTGAGACACCTTGAACTTCCTACTGAGTATATCAAGAGTTAAAAATTTAGAAGCAGATTGGGTTAATAATGGTAAAGATTTTTTTTTTTTTTTGGCGTACTGATTAGATGACTATTTTCTTCCAGTTTCTCTAAACAGTCATTTAGAATTTGGGAGAATAGGGTCAGTTAATATAATTATCTACCTATGAATGGATTTATTTTTCTTCTTTTTAAGAAACAACATGGTGTCTATTATTGTAATATGAAATGTAGGAATGAGTGTAAAATAATCTGTGATCAGAAGACTAGTACTTAAAAATAAGGAATAATCTAAGAATTGTTATGGTGACATATTTATCAGGGAAAATGTTAGAAAGTGACCTTAACTATAATCTAAATTTTGTGGGCACTTCTATAATTATTTTATTCATTGTACAACTTGCCTGTCCACAAAATACTCTTTTAGACCAAGATTCCAATTAAAATTATCTCTCATCTGATGTCATTTTCACCAATAGCAATTAATGGTAGGCTTTATTCAATATAAGCAGCCAGTAAGATAATCCATTCATTATTTCATTGTAAACAGTTCATGAATCCTTAAAAAAACTATTAAGTAATGATTTCTTACCAATAATAGAAAAAAATTAGCAATAAGACAAAATAAGACTATATATGAATGCAAGAGATTCAAAATAATTAAGCACCATAATACATAGACCATTTTCTTCTTCTGTAATTAATCATATTTTTATATCAGCACACAATACATTACAGTTAGGAACTGGTTACATTGTAAATGAATAATAGATGTCATTAAACTGTTTTAAACAATAAAATTAGAAGTATTTTAATGAAAAATATATATTTATTTGAAAAATAGTTTATAATAGCTTCTGGGTTTTGGGTTTTTTTTTCAAAAATCGTATTATTTCTTTTCACTTCTAATGTCTTCAGAGATGTATAGACCTCATTTTTTCACAAATGATTTTTGACAACCGAATTTGTATTACATTTTTACCTGATAAGCCTATGGTTGTGAACAACTAAGTTATAGAAATAATATTTCTCTTAGCCACTCCTCTATTTTTCCTCTTTGGCTACTCCAGGTCTCACTATCCTTAACTGAGTCCCCCTCCTAGCAGTTCACTACCAGCCCCATAACTCAAAGGAATGGTTGGTTGTTCAGGGTAAGGACCTATTAGGTCTTAATTGGTAGAAACACATTGTGGACTTAGGGGAGCAATATAAAGGTTTGGAATGATGGTAAGAGTATTATAGAAAAAAATCATGGTTTGGAAAGCTCCTCCAAATAAATTGGAGGTTCCTATACTATTTCATCTCTCTTCTGTCCACACAAACCTCTGGATTGAAGGTAGCATGCTTATATGCTAAACTCCATCCAATTAATCTATCTTTCTGATATACATTTCAAGTAATGATATGTATAGTTCTCACACTTAGTGTGACTACTTTATTCCCACAACACATTTTACCTACAAAACATTTCTGTTGTCAAATAAAATAAATCTGGGTCTAGGAAAGGAGAGATTTTGCTCCAAAGGATTATTGCAATAAGGACAGAAAATCTGTTGGAATAGAGGATAGGCATTATTGCATATGTCGAATCTCTCAACATTAGATCTACTAGCATCTCAAAGATCAGGCAAATGAATTTTCATTTACAGGAATAACAAACAGAACTTAAAAGAGTTACATAGGGGTCGGGGGCGGGGGGGGGGGTAGGGTGAAATGGCCAGCAAGTGGCTTCATCAGCAAATTGATGTATTCTCCTGAAGCCAGATGATTTTCCACAGGAGCTACTAAAAAGTGATTGTTGGATGTTCCAATGTTTAAGGGTGGTCAAAGCCAGAGGATTGGAAGAGGAAAAGAAGATTAATTCAAGTTTACTCACATAAGATTAATAGGTATTTTTTTTCTATTTTTGTCAGAGGAAAACAAAGTACAGCCAACCATTGACGAGGCAAAGAAGAATCTGTTTTGATTGTCTTAAGGGGGCCATCTTCCAGACTTATCTAAATCATATAAGCAAGAGTGGTTTTTGTAGTTGAGATGTTTCCAGGAATGTGAAACAGTTGTGGAGTGGGACGTAAGGGCTTCTAAGATTGTCACAGATTGCATAGTACACAGGGCTCAGGCAATGTTCAACATTGTCAGAGTGACAACCTCCCCTCCAATAATAATAATAATAATAATAATAATAACAATAATAAGCCCATGCAACTTAACTGCTTAGTCAAAGAAGAAAAACTGCTCATGAAGGAAAAAGGTTTTAGCCAAAATGTCTCAGCATCATAACCTAGAATGAATACAAAGAGCAAGTCATCTGCTTAAATAGAATAGGTGTCATTCTGGATGATAGAGTGAGATGGGTGTTGTGGAGGGCCAGGGAAGAATGAATAACTTTCAGCTTCCCTGATTCAGCACTGGCATAATCGATATGGGAATTGTACCGATTCTGAAATGAATTTCATGTTGTAATGGACAAGAAATCTGTTGAGGCCCTATTAATTGCTTTCCAGGAAAACTGGTATTTTTTTTCCCCCAAGGCAGGGATAAACTTCTCCTATAAAAATATTTCAGTGGTTTGATTCATTGGATTATTTGGAGGAAATTTAAATCTGCATAGCCCATACTAAATTTATTTGCTGTAATTGACTTGGGAGACGATAAATCTACAAATTAAATCCCCTACATATTCTCTCTTAAATCTCCAGAAATATTTCCAGATCTTAACACAAAAACATTTAAAGACATCTTCCACATCCTTGTTTCTTTTAGATCGTACCTACCCACACCCTCAGCTGACTCATTGTCAACTTTCCTCATTTCAACCACTTTAAAACTGCAATCCCAGCAGCTTAGGGCTTGGTAAGCATGTCAAAAAAAAAAAAAAAAAAAAAAAAACCAAACAGGATTATGTCTTCAGAAATCAAATTTGAAACCTCACTGAGTTGTGAAATGTCCTTTGGCAAGGGCATAGCTACAGGATATCCTTCCTCCCTGCTCCAAAAAATTAAAAAATAAATAAATAAATTCCTGAAAAGATGCTTGTTTATATAATTAGCATTGTTCACCTGTCCAAGCATTCTTTGTACCCATTTAATAAATACAGCATTTATGTGCTTGGTGCTAAGGACACAGAAATAGAAATATATATTGCCTGCTCTCAAGCAGCTGAAACTTTAGCAGACAAAGTGACACAAGATTATACCAACCTGTGATAAGATCTTAAAGCTTATAAGCTTAAGGTGTATGAACAAATCATGCTTTATTCTACAGTTCTACATCTTAACATAGTATTTAAAATCCATGGTAAAGCACACATTAACCATTTTTTATTTCTTTATAGGGTTCTTAAAATGATTCATTCCTAACAGAAACCACAGATCAGAAATACAGAAAGATTTGGCATGACGTGACTGCTGTGATGATTAGTCTAGGTAGAGGCTGTGCCATTTAGAATTTAGTGACTTGAGGCCTGGGGATGTGTGCACCACATGTCACTGCCTCTTAACAGCTCTGATCTTGGTCAACTACTTAGAATATTATTGCTCCATTTTTCAGTCTCTGCCTGTGGTAGCTTAACAGAGTCACTGACATTTCTTTCTTTTTTTTTTCCTTTTTTTTTTTTTTTTTTTTTTGCAATCTAAGATAATACAGACAAGCGTTTTTGAAAGCAGCCCTAAGGCCATGGAAAGTATTTATATCTGCTGCTATTCAGAGAATAACTGAGCCAATAAACACTCAATAGATTTTGCACTTTTCCCATTATGTTTCTCAGCTTCCTGTGGGTATTCTATGAAAGACTGTGGGTGTTCTTAATCAAGAAAAACAACATATTCCTTCTATCATTCTGTATTTACTATGTTTTCGTTTAAACAGATTTGTTGTCAAAGTATAGTGAAGTTTCAGAAATATTTTCTGTATCCACTGGAACATGTACAATGACTCTAATGTATTGGTATTCATCCACCATATTCAATTAATTTTGATAGAATGGAAAATGCACTGAAGTTTTCCACATAAGATTTTCCTCTTTAATATAAGACTAAGAAATTCAGACATGGTCAATATAGCTAAAAAGTAAGTACCTAGTACAGTTCAGAAAAAAATCGAGTTTCCTTAAAGTTGAGGAGTATTGGAAGCCTGCAATATTTAAGCTGATATAAAACTCAAGGCTAACTGAATTTCTTATATCTCAGTATGGAGAGTTCTTTCTCTCTGAGACACTTAGTATCTTTTAACCTTAACATTTCCACAATTAAGATATATATAGATGAAATAAAAAGACATTAGATGTTGAATCTGTCAATATCTACGCAAAGTAAAAACAACTCACCAAGTTTGTTTTGAAGCAATCAAAAACTTTCAATTAAAGAGTTAAGTAAGATATTTATTACAACATTAGCCAAATTATTATTAATAATGGGAAAACACACAGGTCAATTTTAGGGGAGATAATAAAGATGTGTAGCTTATAAAGGGCATCAAAGCTTTTTAGAGTGTTCTCAAAAAACTCACCTGTCTACACTGCAAAACAAAACATTATAATTCTGAAATCTCTTATAATATATCTAGGATCAGGGTGAAAAGTGTTCTATGGTATACTTATTTTCTCCTCTACGTTTTCATCTCATTTGATGTGCAGATTCCACACAAAATCCTGTGACTCTTAATAAGATTCAGTCTCTCTTTTCTTTGATGCATAGACATCAATTCTTTCTTCTATCATGTCTAGAATAATAAGAATCCCTGCTGTTTTTACCTTTCTTTTGCAAAACTAATGGACAACAAAGAGAAAAAAAAATGATCATATGCATTTGACTAATAGAGTTATATAAATAAAGAAAGAAAACCTCTTCTTGACACTGATTTATTAGGTTAAATTTTCTAACATGATAATCTCTTTGTATGTGACTTTTAGCAAGCATGACTTAAATATAGGAACTCACAGAAGCCACATGGCTTCAATTACAAGTCACTGCAGCAGTGATAAATCCTTCATAGAGGAATTACTTGACTGATGCTCTTCATGGGTAGTTGGCAGGGAGATAAGAAGAGAGACATTAACAACCCTTTCTATATTGGTTTTAGTAAACTGATAAACACAGAGGGAATATGACAAGTGATCCCACCAATCAAATCTGTCAGACTGTGGGAAATTGAAGTTACTTTAAAAAGGAGAATTGAAACTGGAAAGCCTTTTTGGAGTTTGCTGAATTCAAATATTATTTTTCATGTCTCAGAATTGTCAAAATAAAATTGATCATCACATATTAATCTAGAAATTGTAAACAGTAGCTCAAATTATTATAAGCCTTTCAGCTCAAAAAATAGGTTAATTTATTTGTGTAGAATTAAATACCTGCCCCTTTCATTACTTGCAAAATAATGCAAGACATACACTTAGATGCCTTTCTTACATAATGAAAAACATTCAAATTTAGCAAAATAGGTGAAAAGGTCTTTTATTATTATTTTGCTATATTTAAAACCTTATGTTTCATTTTCTAGTGTGGTTCATTGGACCCAGCAACATAACAGACCTGGCACTATTTATGAGCCCTAATTTCATGGTGCCTCAAAATTCAAAGACATGCAAATTCCAGTTGTACACTTGGTAAAGTACATATGTATATATGATAGGTATGCATTTACATTTCATGAGTGGTTTTTTTTTCAAATTCTAAACAAAAATTTATCAAAGGTCCTATGGTCAATACCCTAAAATTAATATGAACAATTTCATTTATTTTAAAAGAATGAAAAGAATTCCAAAAGAACATTTAAAATTATGAATAATGGTGAAAACATTATGTAATTGAGATGATTTAGTCCAGACAAGTCCAAACTTATGTATTCTTTTACCAACCTCTGTGGGCCAGAGGGAAAGCTATTACCTTATTAAGAATCTTGTGCTAATTCATCTGTAAATATTTACACAGGGCAATTCCCTGCATCAATCAAAGTTCCTTAAACATCAAAGGTTCTGGATGCTCTTGTCCTGCCTCAAGAACAGAACATGCTTTCTCTTTTCTACACCTCTTGATATATATTTTTTATTATCTCAGTCCCTCTATATCTGCCAAATCATTTATCTCAGTTGTCCCCTACTGGCTAGCTGTGTTTTCAGCAACACATTGAATAAAGAATAACTGAAGCACCCATCTAGATTGTGATCAATGGGAATATGACATTGAGCAAGTAAATATCCCTACGATCATGGAGCTAACCAAAGCCGACATTCAATTGGCTGATGAATGTCAGTACCTGATGATGTTATTTATTCATATATAACATGAGATCAGGTACTGAGAAGTGATATGGAAAAAAATGTGGTGGATTATAGGACACTCAGGGCACTAGGACACTGCTTTTAAGGAAGGCTAATCTGAGAGCAGAGTAACCAGTCCTGGCAGATGCATCAGTAAATTATGGGGACCTGAGGTAGAAACTAGGGCAATGGAGCTAAAAGAGATCAGGAAGAGATATTATGCTGGGGATGGGTTAAGGATGTTCCCTCAGGTTGGAGCCTATTCAATCAAGTTACCAAATTCAGACCCTGAGAGATTTTACACTAGCCTTCAAATATATAAAGGAATTTGTCATATTTTTCTTCTGAAAAAGAAATAATTATTTCAAACTTAGATCTAAATTTAAACATATGAAAATAATATTTAATTAACAAACATTATCAACCATCAGAATAGATTGCTGAGGGTAGTTGTATAATCTTTTAGTTGTTTGTACCCACCCCAGCCCTGTTGTAAGGAAAGAATGAAGGATGCTTTTTAAAAATCATTTTATCTTACCTCAAAACAGTGTTTTAAATAGAGTAAGCATTAAAAAACTATTTGTTGCAGGAATGAGAAACTAATAAAATAAAACTAATAAAAATTTATAAGGGAAGTGGGACAAGAAACATGGTACAGGAGACACTTTATAGAGTTTTCAGATAGGATAATGCCTAAGTTGAATCTTTTTTTTTCCGCTATCTCTCTCTCCACATTTTTTATTGATGCAATATAGTTGTACATAATGATGGGATATGTTATTACACATTTGAACATGCACACAATGTAACAATAGCCCGAGGCACCCAGAAGAGTTAGTGAGAGAAGGCAGAGAAAACATTTGAAGAAAGGGAGTAGTTTGTGTGAAAGGCATTTGTTCTATAGAACATGGACTGGTCCAGAGGTTTTAATTCAGCTTCTGTTGCCTGAACAAAGGGTCTCTCTGAGAAAGTGGTTTGTGATAAGAAAAGGTCTACCATGTCATGCTAAAGTGTTTGTATTTAATACTGACTGTGATAAGAAGTGGCTGAAGAAATAGTATCCTATCAATGCCTTTTAGCAGGTCAGTCTATCAAGAATGAGGAAGGTGTTTGGAAGAAGCCCCAAAAGGGCATAAAATCTAGTTGTGGACTGTTTTCAATCCTCTAGTTAAAAATAATAAGGCCAGGGTTCTGGCTCAGTGGTAGAACACTTGTCTCACACACATGAGGCACTGGGTTCAATTCTCAGAGCCACATAAAAATAAATAAATAAAATAAAGATATTGTGTCCATCTACAACTAAAAAATATTTTTTAAAAATAATAATAATAATTAGGCCAGTTCCAGTGGCTCTGGAAGCTGAGGCAGGAGGATCATGTATTCAAATCCAGCCTCAGAAAAAGCAAGGTGCCAAGCAACTCAGTGAGACTATCTCTAAATCAAACGCAAAATAAGGCTGGGGATGTAGATCAGTGGTTAAGTGCCTCTGAGTTGGATCCCCAGTACCTGCCCCCCCAATCCCCCCCCCAAAAAAAATAAGGCTGGTGGCCATGGATGTGAGGAGGCAAATAGAAAACTGAAGTATTCAGTGTATTGTCCCTAAAGGAAAGGGGCAGTAAAACTTCATATTCCTGATTGTCCCTTTTCTGTGCCCCCAAATCTAGCCCACTGAAAGGTACAATGTGAGCAAGCCTGGGCTGGAAAGTCCAGATAGGTATTATCCTGAAGGACATTGGCTTTCTCTTATGCAATTGGGAACTACAGTGAGGTAGTGTTATCTCTAGGCAGCTACCTTCTTGCATGTACCCTGGGAGAGTTGCTCCCGGGGATGCTGGTCATATAAATAAACTCAGGTAGATAAGGCTTCTGCAGCCCAATGTATAAAACCCGTCTCTGAATGGGGACTGGTGCAGAACTGAGGGCAATGTGGAAAGGATATGTGTTACTCATTGTGCCAGCCACCACTGGGCAAAACACTGTGAGGCAGAGGAGGCAAGACTTGCTAAAGCACAAAGAGGGACTGATGTGTTATCTGTGCATCTGTTGCCACTAAACTCTTCTTGGAGCAGTCTCTGATTTCTTGTCAAGCTATAAACCATATGACTCCCATGCTGTGTCTCAGCACATTCTTTGGCCTGTCTGAAACCTACCCAACTGCCCTGGCACAGCTGGATGTGGATGACATGATAATTGTACATTGAGATTAAGGAGAAGGAAGAGAGTAGTTTGGAAGAGTTCACAGGTATTTACTTTGGAATAATTCTAATTTGTCCTGATTTCTCCCTACTAGGGGGAGGTAATAGGCAAACATTCTTTCTTGATATATAAGTGACATTTTTAAACATTCAAAATCTCTATTTTCAAGCCTTGGATTTGTTGGTCATGAAAAAATAACTTCTTCCCCCAATTTTTTTTTCATAGAATTGGTAAGAAAATCAATAAGATGATGGATGGGAACACATGCTAAAAATTGCAAAAGCTACAAATGTTAATGGTATTTGCTGAGAGCCATTATTATCATTCTTCTCTACTTTTTTCACCTTCCATTCTGACATATTTGGTTTTTACTTAATTTATTTCCCAATCTACTGCCTATATTGTTTTTTCTTCTTTATCTTGCTTTCTTTCCTCTTATGTTTTTCTCTCTTTTAAAATAAACTATCATTTATGCTATAGTGAATAATTTTTCTTACCTCTCGGTGAATGATTTCTTTATCAAAAGAACTTCAACAAAGTACGTATGTCATGTATTATCATCTAAAGGATAAGAGGTACAAATAAATGCATTCTAACCATCATATAGAGCATGCCACAGGTAATGAATCAATAATAAACAGGTATGCATTAAAGATGTTCCGAGGAAGCAGGGGATAGTGGTTTAAATCATTGGTTCTTGCCAGATTATGGACCACCCTTTCTGAAACCCTATGTAAAAACAGAAATAGCAACAACAACAACAAAAAAAAAAGTTTCTAGATCCCCACCCTTCTCATATATTATTTCTTTAAAATTTGCATAAGAAATCACTGTGGTAAAAAATGTTGAACAGATTATCCTCATTTACCATTTCCTTTTCATAATTGACTTTATTTTACTCATAAAAGTGAACAAGTAAGATTCAGAATATCCATGTGAAGCCAGGCACAGTGGTGCAGTGGTGCACACCCATAATCCCAGCTGCTCAGGAAGTTGAGGCAGAGGATTGCAAGTTCAAAGCCAGCCTCAGCAAAAGCTAGGCACTAAGCAACTCAGTGCTTTAATTTTAAATTTAGAGACAGTGAGACTCTGTCTCTAAATTAAAAAAAATAAATAAAAAATAGGGTTGAGGATGTGGCTCAGTGGTCCACATGCCCCTGAGTTCTATCACACATTACCCTCCAACAAAAAAAAGAATATCCATGTGATATATTGTCCAAGCTCTAACACATCTGTGAACAATGAACTTTTTTTTTCCAAAAAAAACAGGCCTCAAACATGCTAAGGAAGTGCACTACCACTGATCTACACCCACAGTCCAATTACAATTATTGATATTGAGACAGGAAATGCTCAGACATAACCAACTTCTGTAAGGTCATTTCCAATCTTTGCTTTCAATAAAACAAAAGGGGATCTAATGAAAATTCACCTGATGGATTTTCAAAATTAATTTAGGAGTATAGATAAATGTAGACTCAGCAAGAAGGATTTCAAATTTCTTTAGTGATACTGAGATAAGAAATTTCCTTTAGTCTTTTACCATCAAAACTGTCAGTCTTTGTTATTTTAAAAAGAAAAACAAGACTATCATTGATACTGAATCTGTGTCATTCCATAAAAAGGTGACATTTATCCATGAAAACATGAAATGACATGGAATAAAAACCATCTGTCTTGTCATTAGATGTATTTGAAATAAACTTTGCTTTGTCTGTAATAGAAATGTATACAAATATATTAAAATGCAACATGCTTAGATTGCTTTGAACACTTTTTACTGTTAATAATTAGAATAATATTCCAAAACAAATTTTTGTTAACACATTAATTAATATAATGACAGGATACACAAAGAAATTAAATGTATGTACTCTTTTATATATTCGAATTAGTTTAGAATTGACCATAAAGCATAAATAATTTAATTAGGTTAAAAGTCTGTGAAGTAATAGAATTCTTTTATGAGTTTAGAAAGAAAATGAAATCAAAGATAATTTGAAATTAAAAAAAAAAAGATTAATCGTGTTCTCAATGGAAAACCACTCATCATCCACTCATGGTTTAGGATACATCATAAGGAGATTTGTGGTATTTCATTGGCTAAATTATTTTACAGCTCTGTAAATTGAAAGTGAATGATAAAATTGACAAATAATTCTTGTTTATAGATATTAAAATAAACCATGCCCACTGGATATATTGACTTGTTTTCCATTCCCCACTCCCATAGAAAAACCTACTTTGGTTCCATTCGTAAGGTATTTCTTTTCTATGCATCATTTTTTTTCTTTTAATTTCTCATTTGAACTAATTGGCATTTTACTAGTTCCATGATTAATAATTAATGCAATAAAAATTTTAACATGTTTCAGTTTATATCTGCATGAGGGTTTTGATTTTATTTTTTAAAACTTAATTTTTAAGATATGCAAAATTGTTAGTATTTAGTTTTTGTATTCTGTAATGGGTGATAATGAGTATCCAACTAGCATAATATTTAGATTAGACAGTTTTAAAGTATAATGCAATTTGATTTTAACATGTTCATATTTAAAATATACTGCAAATTGTATTGTTCAAATTAGTTATGCTTATATTTGAAAAATCAACAATTAACTCAGTGTGTGAGGAATATTATTGTATAAAATTATTAAGAATATTCTCAAGAAAAATATTTAATAAGTATGAGAATATGTGGAAAAGTGTGAACTACATGGGAACATGTAGAATCAACTCTTGGCACAAAACTTGAAAGAATGTCAAATGCCTTGTTAAAACTTGGATATATTTCTGTAAATAGTGATTTCTAAATTAGGTAGTGAAATAGAATAATAGAATTTGCAACCCTGGTTGCAAATACAGTAAATGCGATATAAAGATTGGGAAACCAGAGACATGGAAAGGGTTGATGTGATTGTTGGAATAGTAGATGGTCCTAGCTAAAGCTAATGATGTTTCCTAGCTAAATTGATAGTAACAATTTAAAGAAAATTGGGTGCATATGGGAAAATTTATGGTGGTAATATACCCCAAAATGGAGACTGGACATAGAAAATTTAGTAATGGCTCTGAGAAGAAACACTCAAATCCATGTGTCTTGGTGTCTGTATATTTATCTGTCATCTAATATCTATCTCTCTCCAAACCATTAACTGAAATCTGTATCATGCATCTAACTCTGGACACCTATTGAATTTTTCACCAACACTTCTAATTCACACATCACAAATAGAACTAATGCTTTTTCCCCATTATGATATTATTTACTTCTTCTCCACATTCTCATCTATTTTTGAAAAAAAAATGTGCATTCTTTTGTTTCTGAATGGAAACGTCTCCAATTTTCAAGAAAATCCCATTGATGTTATCCAGTTTTCTCCCATATCAATGTTGACTTTGTTTGTCTAGTGGTTCCATCAATTAATTAAAAGGAGTGGTGAAGTCATCCACTACAACTGTATTTCTATATATTCTTTAGGTTCTGTCAATGTATGCTCTCCATACTTTGGACTTGTAATGTTCAGCATATACATATTTATGTTACCTCTTCTTGGTGAATTAACCCTTTCATCAAAATTTAATGCCCCACTTCTTCACTAGCAAATTTTTGTTCTGAAGTCTACTTTATTTGATATTAATATTACTTCTCCAAATTTATTTTAATTAGCATTTATATGGTCTATGGTTTTCTATCCTTTTTATTTATAACCTACCTGTCATTTTATCAAATTATATCTCTTACGAACTGCATATAACTTCATAACTGAAACATGGTTTTCATCCTGTCTCCAAAATTCTGTATTTTATTTATATGTTTGTACCACTTATATTTAATGCAATAATTGATAATGTGATTTGATATGCCATTTTATTTCATTATTATTGTTTGTTTTTCCTTCTCTTGTTTCTCCTTTTCTGCTTTCCTATCAGTGCCTTGGTCTTATTTTAGTATTCCACTTTGATTTATATCTATTTATTTTTAACATGTATCTGTATTTTTGGTGATTTCTTTAGGAATTATGGTGCACAAATATTACATAGAATAGTCCACAGATACCAACGTTTTACTACTTCAAGTGCAAAGCAGAAAGCTGACCAACAGTTAGGTCACTTGAATTTTCCTATTCATGAAAAGACAGTCTTAAATGTCACCTCTACACACATTAAAACATTAAACAATATTATAATTTTTTGTTTCTCAACATCAAGCATAATTTTAACAACATAGAAAAAAAATAGTCTATTTTATTTATTCATTCTTTCTTTTACCTTTCTTTATTCCTGATGTTCCAAGTTTCCTTCTTTTATCATTTCCTTGCTCTTTGAAGAACATTCTTATGCAATTATTTGAGAGTAAATCTGCTGTAACCAATTCGCTAAGATTTCTTTTAACTGAGAATGACTATCTTTCACATTAAGTATTAAAAAGTTCATGATGGAGAGTTCTTATTTTTCAAACTGTTTTCCCTCTTTTCTTTTTCTTGTGTGTTTGATGAAAGTTGTGCTGTTATTTGATAAGGTAGTCTTCCATTGAAAATGTGTCCACTTTTTTTTTTTTTTTGGTTCCTTTCTAAATATTTTCTTTGACCTTAGTTTCCAGTAACCCAACTTTGACGTGTGTTGACAAGGATTTCTTTGGAAAGTAATCAATCCTTTGACCCTTTAGTGTATATTTTCATGGTGGGGCGGGGCAGGGGGTGGGGGTGGGACAGTGTTCAAATTTGAGGAGTAATGTCATTATTTTATTTCTTTGCTTTCCCCCATGCTGTCTTCCCCTCCTGGTACTCTGATGACAATAAGATCATATGCCTTATCTCACCTGTGCTGGATTCATGTTTTTAAATCAATCTGATCTCTGTGATTAATATTGGACAATTTATCTTTTTCTATCTTCAAGTAATTATTTTCTTTGTTATATTCACTCTACAAATAAGCCTATTTAGTTTTTTTTTAATTTCATCTATTGCTTGAATAAATTCTAAAATTTATATTTTTTCTTCATTATTTTGTGTATTTATTTGTTTGACTATTATGTTTTTCCATTTGTTTTAAGAGGAGACATAATCATTTATGAAGCATTGTTATAATAATTGGTTTGGAACACCTTTAACAGATAATTCCAACATTGTGTTTCTTATGTTCAGGTGGTTTTAAAAAGTCTTATTTTCTCACTTCAATTGAGATTTTCCTGATACTTATTAGGATGAACAATTTTAGATTACATCCTATATATTGTGAGTGTTATTAATTGTTATTTAAATTTTCTCTATTCATAAGCTGTCAATCTATTAGGGCCAGAATGAATAACTGTACTTACCTTTGAATTATGTGGTTTGAATGATAATTTAGATTTCAAACAATCTGCATGCAATTCTGGTCTCTCCAATGGTGTGTTATGCAGGGTCAATCTGAAAGCTTGGTGATATTTCATAAAGTGGTTTGGTTTGCAAACTTGTTCTGTCATGTGTGGTTTCTCACATGGACCATGCAGTAGTGTTACCAAGACTCCACAGCTGTATCTGGGGCTAGGTCCTATAAACCTCTAGGATTTGTATCATCTTCCCAATGCTACTGACCTAGTTCAAACACTGTTTGTTGTTCGTTATTTCTAGAAATGATTACTGCTGATGCAGAATCTTCATGAATGTTCTCTTCGCTTTTGTTATTTTTATTTCAGTCTATACTCTACACTTGATTTATAGTGACCATTGTAAACTGAAAAATCCCACCATATTACTTCACTTAACATCCTTCAGTGGTTTCCTCCCACATCAATTAGAAAGACCTCCATAAATATGCAAGATCCTTCGCCATCTGGAACCTCTTATTTCTGTGACTTCATTCCTGTCTTTTTTTTTTTTTTTTTTTTTGGTACCAGGAATTGAACTCAGGAAAACTTGATCACTGAGCCACATCCCCAGCCCTATTTTGTATTTTATTTAGAGACAGGGTCTCACTGAGTTGCTTGTCACCTCACCATTGCTAAGGCTGGCTTTGAACTCACGATTCTCCTGCCTCAGCCTCTCAAGCCTCTGGGATTACAGGCAGGTGCCACTGTGCTCAGCCCTCACCTCTTCACATGCTCTGTTCTAAGCATTTGAAACTGTTTTTACTTCCTAATTCACTGTGGGTTTGCCTCTGTTTGAGACCACCCCATTACTGGCACCTGGGTCCATAGCACTCATTAATGTAAATGTAAATTAGGGAACTAAGTAGTAGATTCAGCTTCATAGCAGATAAAGGTGGGCTGGATGGCATTGCCATGCTAAAGTTACTTCCATTTTCATATGCATAGATGTGAGTACACAGAGTTCGCACGTCTCTGTCCAGCAGTTTCCAACATGTGCAAATTTGTAGATGACCATCTGTATACTTAAGCATAAGAGAAGAAGACTTGAAAAATATTTTGAATTCATGAGAAAAGAACCCTTTTGGTAATATAGCATCTGGATGTGTTTAGCTGAATCATACCTGCTGCCATGAAAGAACTGAGTGCAGACTTGTAACTGAAAATCCAGTTGAGCAGAAAGAGTTTGCAGCGGTCAATAACCCATGAGCAAAGTAGAGCTCCTTAAATGACTGGGATTATTGGATGAAAGTATTGTTTGTCCTTGGGTTTGAGGTTTCTAAATTTCAGCTTTGCTTTTGATTATATTCCAGTGTTCACAATACTCCAGTTTATTAGTTGTTGAAATGTAATAAATGAGGCCTTGGAATAAAGAAATCAGAAAATTAACTGTATGCAGATATTGGTCTGCTGAATTCCGTGCTGTGCTCCTTTTTCAAGTTGATTTTATTAGGAAATTTATATGTTTATATGGAGAGAATAGTAATGGTGTAAAAAAGCATGCTCCAAGGAAATTATCTTATCAGAGCCTATACTGGTGGGAATTTTGAAAAATCTTACAAACATCAGGAAACAGAAGCATCTAACTACATCTGATCTATCCCACCTAAGGGGATAGAGAATTAGCCAAAGGTACAAAGTCACTAAAAGACTAAAACTTACTCATAAGACTGTAGAATTAGCCCCTTCTCTCTACACCTAAATACCACATTACCAACGGCCTATTTTCAGCAGGTCATTTTTATTAATACTTCATATATAGCTAAGAAGAAAAATTATAAGACAAGCTTAAAGGTGAAAAACAGTTTGAAGAGAAATAACTACTTTTTAAACCAGATATGCAGGAAATGTTGACATTGTTAGACTAGAAATTTTCTAAAATTTTAGCAATATGTTAAGAGATCTAATTAATGAAATAGAAAGCAGGCAAGAATTGATGAGCCATGTAAGCAGAGATGAAAATTCTAACAAAGAATTCTAGAGATCAAAACACTGTAACAGACATATATCAGGCCTTTGATGGTTCCTTAGTAGGTGGTTTCACAGCTAAAGATTTCCTAAATTTGAGTAGCAAAGAGAAAAAGACTAGAAAAAGAAATAAACCCCAAACCCCAGAACAGGATATGTAAGAATGGTGGGACCACTACAAAAGGTATTAACATATGCATAATGAGTAATGGAACACCAAAGAGAAACAGCAAGGAATCATAGAAATATTTGAAACAATAATAACTGAAGACTTCCACAAATTATTGTCAGACACCAAACCACAGATCCAAGAAGCTTGGAGAATACCAAATAGGATAAATGCCAAAAAAATAAAAAATAAAATAAACAATGACACACATAGGCATGTTATATTCAAACTTCAGAAAACCAATGATTAAAAACAAAATTTTCAAAGAAGCCAGAGAAGGAAAATGGCATTTTTTCCTAGATCAAAGATAAGAATGACAGCCAATTGCTCAGTAGCAAGGCACCATTGGGTTCAATTTGCATGAAAGAGAGAGGAGAGGAGGGGAAGAGAGGGGAGGGGAGGGGAGGAGAGAGGAGAGGAAACCCTCAGAAACTCAGACCCATGTAAGGAAAGAAAGAATGCCAGAGAAGAAATCCCAGGGCTGCTTAACCACTGAGCCATATCCCCAGCCTTTTATATATATATAATATATATTTTAGAGACAGGGTGTTGCTGAATTGCTTAGGGCCTCCCTTAATTGCTGAGACTGGCTTTCAACTAGTGATCCTCCTGCCTCAGCCTCCTGAGCAGAAGGGATTACAGGTTTGGGCCACTGCACCTGCTTTAATTTTCTTATTCTTAATTTATCTAACATAAATTCTATTCAAAATAATCGCAACATCATATTTGATTATGTGTGTGTGCTCATGCATTTTTACATGAATGATAACAGGGTTTTAAAGAACATACCAGAAGATTTAGGAATACTATAAGAGAATTTGCTGCAACCTGCAGGGCTGAACAAAAGATACAGATGAGGGATGATGGGGGATTAAGAAAATCACACTCACAGATATTGAGGAAAAGCTGGGATCAGGTGGGACACTGTGCTCTGATGGAGAAACAGAGTCTAAAGCTTTAACCCAGCAAGTTTATTTACATTCAGTCTCATAATCAAGAAGTAAAGCACTATAGAGGCATTGTTTTATGTGCACTAGAAAGTTTCAGGGCTGAAAATATTCTTGTAGCTATTTCACTGTTGCAATGCTTGGGGATTCCTATGGCACCCAGGAAGCCATTGTTCAAAATTTCTACTAAGCATGCAGGCTTAAAGGTTACAGCACTGATGAAACATTGTAGTTATCTTGCTATGCTCAAAATCCTCTATCTCTGGGAGCTGGCATCTGAACTCAAAGCTATGAGCTAAAAATTCTATGGCAAGGCTGGGGTTATAGCTCAGTGGTAGAGCACCTGCCTAGCAGACATGAGGCACTGGGTTCTCTCCTCAATACCACATAAAAATAAATGTATAAATAAAAATAGAGGCATTGTGGTCATCTGCAACTAAAAAATATATAGAAAAAAGAAAAGAATTCTTTAACAGGATTCACCATCAACTGGGCAGTTTTCAATTGACGCCTTCTCACCGAAAATTTCCCAGGAACGGTATCTCTGTTGTGGGCAGATGGCTCAGAAAACACTCTCAGTCCAAATTTTGTCCAAATTAGAGTGTCTTCTATTTAGCCAGCTGGGACCGCTGCCTGCAGGACCCCAATTGTCTCTGCCAGGAACAGCACTGGGTCTGAGTTCTATGGTGTATATAAGGGGGAAAAATTCACATCCTCGAAGATATAGGTGCAAGCAAGCAAGCAGGCTGCAAGGGCTGAGAAAGCAGTTAGCAGAGCAAAAACAGGCAACCACATCCTGAGATCTGGCACATTTGTGGGTATATGAAGCACAGAAGAGCAATTTTTAACATCTTAGAAACAACTTAGCATTACTATTCTATAACACTTATCATATAATCCTACATATTAATATTTCATAACCTATAATCTATAATTTATAATCTATAATCTATATTGGTTTTTCTCAGACCGTAACACCTCATCTGTCCAAGAGTCAGGAATCATCACAAATTTAGTTCACAAAGCAATGTGATGTTGATGAGGAAATCATAGACAGGAAGTATCACAAGACATTTTCATTTTCTGAATTTTGGATTTCCATATTTGTAAAGTAAGGTACAAATGTCTATCTCATGTTAACACTTGAGCATTCAATTACCTATGTCTACAATTAAATAATATATCAAAAAAAAGGAAGGGCCATTTAATAGACTATGAGAAAAGGAGGCAAATTTTTTCTCATAAATATATTCACATAAAGGAGTAAAGTATTTTAGTTTTCTTGTTTGAGCACCAATCATTGGGAAGGTGTTCAGTCTTATTCAGATGACTTTTGTTCCTTGAACAAACTATGTATCATGCAACTGAAATTTTGGGTGACACTATTCATCCAAACTTTCAAAACACTTCGTTTTCCTTAAAATTTTCTCTCTTCATTTTATATTATTATTTACAAAGAGATTAATGCCTATTAACTGAAAATAAGCAAATAGCAACTAATTGAATCTCAGGTATTTAAATGATCCCACCTTTTCTCACTCATCTAAGGCTCTCAAGAGGGACTATTTGTTTAACTGATGGTTTCCAACCCCATAGAGTTAGAAATTAACATACTGAAAAATGGTAGGAATATAATTCTTTTTGGCCTACAGCAATCATTTACCCAGAACTTGTGGTTTTATTGCTCCATTGGAAAACTTTTAACTAAGCCAACATTCTCATTTTTACAGGTGTTCCTTAACAAATTCTTCAAGGAAGTATGAATATGATCTGTACTCTTCTACTGCTGTCTACATTATAAATAGGGAAAAATCTATTTATGGATTTTCCTATCTATGGGCCAAAATCCCAAATCAAAAGCAACCAAAACAAAGTCTTTAAATATTTTACATTTACCCATTTTCTTTCCCCATACTCCTCCCTCCTAACTCAATTTTCTTTCTCCTCTTCCTTCCTGTGGTTGCCTCTCTCTCACCTTCCTTTCCTCCTCTTGGCTTTCAGGGTTACTTTCCTTCCTTTCTACCTTTATTTTTCCAACCTCTCCCTTTTGATCCAGCTGTAGGTTAGGGCACTACCATCCTCCTATGCACTAGCCACATTAACCTTCCCACCACATACCATGCATCACTTTCCCTTTAGGTCTTATCTTGTCTCCAGGAGTCAAAATATGACAGTAAAATTTCTATCAGACAGATAGGATAAACTATTCCACGTTATAAAATTATGAATGTTATTTATATTTATCTATCCTGAAAAAGTAATTTAATGAATCTGTCAAGTAACCTGGGAAACAATCTCAGATTCTTTGTCAGCAGGAGGGAACAATACTAACGAAAAGTAAGGTAGAAAGAATGGGAAAGGGGAAGAATTTGAGTTGCAAGGACCTATTTTAGACATTACACACAAATGAAATTATACAATACATTGAACGCTGATTTTCCAGAAATTGAAAAATAAGTAGTGCATTGGAAGAGGCAGTTGACCTATTTGTTAGAAGCATGGGTCCTTGGATAATTGGCAGAGAAGGAAATTATGGCATCTGAACATCTTGCAGAATTAGTAGAGCAACGATGTGACACAATCCTCAATACAAAATCTAAAGTTTTTTTTTATGTTTACTTTTTTTTATTAACTTTCTATAATGACTTTGCCTTGGAGGGACATGCATTGTAGAAAAAAAATATCATGAAAATTTTAAAATAGAAAAGTACGACTACATCATTTTCCAAAATCCAATAGCTAAAATATAATTAAAAAATTCTCAAAAATGAAAGTGCTAAAAAAACAAAATATTGCTTTCTTATTAACCACAGTGACAAAGGCTTATGTGCCTCATTTGCAGTTTATGGTCTAGTTGAGGGTTGGCAAAGTAGAGATCAAGGATCCAATCCTGCCCCCATTTTAAAATAATGTTTAATTAGAACATATCCATGCCCTGTGTTTGTTGTTATTGTTTTTATTTAACCTATGGCTGATATCAGTTGCCTCACAAACCTTAAATATTTACTTTATGGTCTTTTTCAAATGTTGGTTGACCGCTGGTTGAGTTTAAACATTTGATAGAGCCTCTTTCACATGATCCCAGAATGAAATCTTCAGAATTTTCACCCCTCTGACTTAGCCTCATGCTCAGAACATTGAAACACACTTAGAAATTTTGAATCAGGATGTCAATGGGAAATATCCATAACAAAATTACGATTACTCCAAGGGTTTTATCTGTAAAATAAATATTTTCAAAGGTGTAGATGAGCACAAGGGAACCAAAGGAAACACATAATTACCTTGGTGTAGTATAGTAATAACAGGAGCTGTCACCCCTCCAAGGCTCAGAAGCAATCAAAGGCCTAAGCAGGTACCACACACAAAGGAGACTCCTAGAGAAGGTTGCTTTGAGATGAGTATTAACTTTTGTTCCAGAGACATAGGAAACCTGCAGTACTCTGCAGGAAGAAAGCTGGAGCAATAACACCCTGACCTAATTTCTCCCTCCCTCCAGTCTCACACTGTGGTATTCCAGCAGGAATCGAAATGGAAGCCAGAGAACATAGAAAGTAGGTCTTTAGATGTAAACCAGGTCAGCCTCTTAGGGCAGAGGGCAGAAGGGTATAAATTGGATCAAGAAGAGATGAAAAGACAAAAGATATGGTGAGAATAATGTGAGTTACTTTCTCAGTAAGTGGGTCCCCCAATCAGCCATTAATGAAACTAGACCAATAATTAACCTTCATGTAGAATAGCAGAGGGTGTGTGTGTGTGTGTGTGTGTGTGTGTGTGTGTGTATAAGAGCACAAGAAAGAAAGCAGAATTGAGTAGGTCACCTAAGTCTGTGTGCATGTACACATACACACACTAACACATGAAAAAACACAGGGAATGATCATAAATGGAATTTAACTATTTTTGTTAAATATGCAAATTCCTAAATGATCCAATTCAGATTCTCTAGTTGGGGTTGCTTCTACATTGGGCTACAGTGAATAATGTTGCTACAATATGAACTTTGGTATCTTTTCAAGTCACTCTTTAGGAGTTGATTCAATATCTTCAGATATTGATTAAAAAATCAACCAGTCACATAGCTTTTTGCCAAATCAGTGTAAATTACCTAATGCAGTAATTTTTAATTGCAGCTGTAACAAAATTCAAATAAGGAAATCAGTTATTGGGGAATAGTCTCTGTCCAAAATTATTTGTATAGATCAAAACAAACACAAACTATACCAGTAATCTGTAAATTGAATCCTTCAGTTCTTGTATTTTGCAAAAATTTACTCAACACTTAATTGAAGTCTTTCACTTCAAAATGAACTTTCCACTGAATCATTCTTTTTGTTACTCATGGTATCACAACTTACTTCTAATTTATTTCACACAGTCAGGAACATTTGAGAATAACTTTGAAGTGGGCAAAAAGTATTAGGGGGTAATTGTTTGCTAGGAATATTTACCCTTCATTTTCTCTGAGATATTTTATAAATTTATAAAGTTGTAAAACAAAAATGAATATTTGCAAATGATTTTGTCCATGGATTTGCAAATAAACCTGCCCTGGGGAAATTAATTGATTGTTCCCTGTGGACATTGACCAGTTTTGCATTAACAGTATAAGTAAATTCAGCTCAGTCTTTTTGAGTGCCTAATATATGTGTAGTTTTATCTTTTCAAGTCACTCTATTCCAAACCAGTTGTAACAACTACTGTTTCTTTCATTAATTGATGAGTTAAATGAAATCTTTAAACAAACATCTATGTGATACTTGTACAAGTGTCATTATTTTACTGTTTTTTAGAAAGGTATCCTTTGATGATAGGATGAGTAAAGCCAAGGGTCATGATTTAAACTGGAGAAGGCACATTAGTTTCTCAAGAAGCTTTAAAAGATGTTGCTGATTCCCTAGAGGGTGGAAGAAAGATCTCTCAGCAGTAGTTCAAGTAAACATCAATTTAAGCACCATAGGCTTTACGTGTCAAGTTGATAAAGGAAACAACTTAAAAAGACAAACACATACAATGCTTCTTAACTTGATCTGTGATTTTTATGATCAACTACAGTACTTAAAAAGCCTGCCGTGTAGTACTTCTGAAATACCTCAGAGAATGACAGGGTATGATTTCCGCTCTTTTTTATGGCAGAGAAAAAAGTAATTTTATTGTTGTTTGAATATTTTTATACACATCCTTCACGCTTGGGCTACCTTATCATGAAAATTGTGGGTTTCCTATTGTTCCATACTGTTATCAGGTTAAGGAGAAAAGGTTTACATCTCATGCAAGATTAATTATGCTTTTGCCAATTTTAAAGGAATCATCTATATCCTGTAGGCAAAAGAGAGCTTTTGGCAGCATCTTCAATTACTTCCTAATTTGCCAGTCTACAAATGTGTATAAATAATATGAAGGCAAGCATGCTTTGTGTATAGTTAGCAAAAGTGTTTTTCTTTGAATATTTTTGAATTTCATGTAAAAATTAACATACAAATACTTTTGAAAATAATGCAAAGCTTTGAACAAAATGCGTGTGTGTGTGTGTGTGTGTGTGTGTGTGTGTTGTCTTCGTGTTCTTTGATGTGGGAATCATCTAATGCCATGAATTATAATTATGTGAGATGAGCAATTAGAAATAAAATCTCAGACATCCTCAAAGATTGTTTAGTTAATTGTCACTGTGGTTGAAACAAACAAATGATATGTGATTTTGATTTAGGTCCAGTGACCATTTGAATGGACATATGGTTAAATATTAAGAGAAATGATGTCACTATATATCAAAGATAAATTTTGTTAAGAATTTTAGCAGAAATAATTAAACTTTGCTCATAATTTGGCTGCTAAGAAACAGAGTAAAACCTTAGCTCATCCCCTTTACCAACATACACTGAAGCTTTGAATGGATGGATTACTGGAAGTAATACATAACCCCAATCACCTCACATTTAAAATGGTGGCTTATTACAGTGACCAAAGAGAAAAAAAAATTGTCATCAAATTATTATTGTCAGCATTAGAAAGCCATGCCAATAATGGTGCTTTAGTGTAGGGTCAGTGGCCTGCAGTCATTTCTCTCAATTTTCAGTGTGGATTTCAATGAGTCTCAACCAGCCCTGGAATGTAGCCAAGTACAGAAAAGCATCTGGAGGCTGCTAAACAGATGGTGAAGGACAAACAGATATGTCCACCCTGATGCTAGTTACTCAGCCTTTTCTTGAGTCAGATTCATAGCTTCCTTCAAACTAGAAGATTGTCATTCAAAGTAATTCCTAGCCTTGGGAAGTCCAAGCTTATGGTGCATATGCTAACAGGCAAACCAGAAGATAGCTTGACATCAGCCACAAGAGGAATTTCAGGCAACAAGGTATGTCTGGAATTTGCTGTTTCTATTTGTGATATTTGTTAGAATAAAAATTGGACAACAACAAAGCAGGCAGTTAATCTGGCCGAAGATAGAGTTATTTAGAATAAAATACTACTGATATCCATTGTATGCTAACACATTTCCCCACTGTGTCTTGAGATGAATGACCATGGGAAGTGTCTCGGTTTCTGTATCCATTGCAAAGTGGATCCACCTTCACAGGCCTTTAAAATGCCAGATTCCATGATTCAGGATGTATGTTTGAATGGAAGGCTAAGCATAAAATGTAAACATATTTTAAATACTATTCTTTATTTATTATACACATTATCTTGAATTACACACACACACACACACACACACATACAAAAGAAATACTGGATAAACTCTGAAGCTTGAAAAATAACAAAATTTACTTTTGAAATCTCTTGGGCAATGAAAAATTCCATTAGATTTTTGCATATCGATTGACCTTTTTGTTCAGAACACACATATGCTTGTTTCACTAATATAAAAAAATTGTCTTCTACCAAAAAACATGGAGAACTTGTACTTTCCAAGTATATTAGTTGTATATTATTTTGTCTTCTTTTCCTGTATCGCTGTGATCTTAAGGTTGCTTAAAAGGTGTATGATTTCAGGAGGCTAAATCCTGCATTTTTCTTTCTTAACAAGTCTCTATTTTGCCATCAATAAAGATGGCAATCCTATTCACAAGATAGGACCCTTACCCATTGTGGCATATTGGAACTCTTTGGGAGCACCACCACTTCCTATTGGCCACACAAAGTCCCAGAGTCCCTTTACTTTGCTCCCAAGGTGTAGGTCCATTTACCTGACAAGGAACCCTGGCTTCTTTCATGAGCATGACACGAGGTCATGGGGAAGTAGACATGAGTCATTCCTGCCCGGGCAGCCAGGGAAACAGCAGGCAGCCTGTAGCCAGATAAGTTTTAAACTATTTAACTTATTAATTACAAACTTATCTTACTATACATCACCTTCCAGCCCGATTTCAATAAGAAATTGCCTTCTAATATGGATGTTTTATGTACCTGTGGTGCACAGTCAAATTGAATGTGTTTTTTGTATCTTTTTGAAAAAAGAAACCCTATTATCTCACGGCTGTGCTTTTACTTTACACTTTATTTCACTTTATTCAACGAATAAATAGCATTTCCATATGCAATGGGTATAGAGTTACTTATAAAAGTGACAAATTCATATAAGATTATACTTTTTCTATAACTTTTGTTTTTAGAGCATATAGAATAAGTGTAAATGAAATATAAAAGAAAAGTTTTATAGACAGGTGCAGGGCTTCAGGCCTGTGGTCCCAGCTACTCAGGAGGCTGAGGTGGTGGAATAATTTGGGGCCTAGGAGTTCTGGGAAGTAGGTCAAAGTTCCATTTCAAAAACAAAACAAACTTTTACATATTTCAGTTAGTGTACAGATTTAATACATATTATACATATTAACGTAAACAGAAAATGAATGAGAGAATAGATATCACTGTACATTCAGAGCTGCCCACGTGTGCTTTACATTATAACAGAAACAATTAAACCATGAGCAGAGATTTGTTTGTGACAATTCCCTGCCTCTGTTCCATTCATTTCTTGTGTTCCTTCTCTTGGGAACATTTTACTCCAAGTGTCTTTCAAGTAAGGGTAAAGCATGTGGACAGTTCTTCAGAGTGATACCACTTTTTATTTAATGGCAAAGTGTAACACTGTCTTTTCAAAGTTGTGAGACGACACATCTTCCATCACAGGTGAAAACTGTTTAATGGCCAGATGTGTAAGCTCAGCCAATGATTTTTCTTTGAAAAGCATTCGCCACCAGCAAACCCCCAGCTCTGCTTTCCTTTAGAAAGTCTAGCCGTTGTTTGGAAGTCTAAGAGTTGCAATCAAATTTCCTTCAAGGTAGGATGCCAACTATGCCAATTATACACCAATTATTTACTGACACCTCTTACAATCCTCAGTGCTGTCTAACTGATGGATGGCCTAGTTACAGGAAAACTCCATCCAAGAAGAAAAGAACTTATTTTTTTTTTTAATGGAACATACTAAGATCATAGATTTTATGGCTCATGGGATCACTAATGCTACCTTAGTGCACCCACATGCACATTTAAAACATTTTAAAACCGATGTGCATTCTCATATCAGGCTTGTTTCTGACTAAGCAGTAGACTTAGAAGTGTATTCCTGACCTTAGTGAAAATGTCTTTAATAATCACAAGCTATTGGAGTGAATGTAACTAAAAGATAATTGTTAAGAGGTGATTAACCTTTGGAGTCAAAACTACATATTATTTTTCAGTATGCTTCTCTGCTTACAATATGTTCTCAAAGGGACACATCTACATATCTGTTGATAGCTCTAAATATGGATGTCCCCATGGACAAGCATGGGATGAACTATTGGGTTTTTCACATATTCTATCAATTTGGTCTCTCATTGCACCTTACAACTATTTTGTATATTTCCTCTGTCCCCAAACTCATAATACTTCCTTGGTAATACTATCAGCTGATGAACTGCTTACTTTTTCACTGACAAAATTGAAGTAAACTGAAAGATCTTTTTATGACTTCCTACAATCACATCTATTTACCTCCTACTTCCATTTCCATATTATGCAGGTAAACTAAACTGACACATTCCTAAAATCAGATGCCCTAGCCCTCACACCTGTTGCTTACTGGTGAATATTGTTTCAAAAGTCTTAATAAAACACACAAAATAATTTGATATACTCCATTGCATCTCATCAGATCATAATGGAATGAGATTAGAAATCAACAGCCCGCAAAACTACAGAAATGATATATGCACAGAGATTGAATAACATACTTTCCAATGATGAATGAGTTCATCATTTGCAGGAAAATGGATGGAACTTGATAGTATTGTTAAGCTAACGCTGTTTAAGTCTGGCTCACCAGACTTATATAACTCAGTATCATATGTTTTCTCTCCTATGTGGAAGCTAGAGAAAAAGGAAGGAAGAGGGAAAAAAAGAGAGGGGGGTGTAATCTCATGAAATTAGAAGGGAGACCAGTAGAACAGAGGAAGAAGACTCAGGGAGGGAGGAGGAATGAAGAGGTGCTGGGAAACGAAATTGACCAAATAATGTTATGTGCATGTACAAATATGTCACCATTTATTCCACTATTATGTATAATTATAATGCATGCGCCAATTAAAATTCACACAGAAAAATCTATTGCTTTAATGGTCTCTTGTATATTTTACGCATCAGTAATTGTTTTCTTCTTCCCTGGATTATTCAAATCAGTATACATGCAGGACTTAATTTTCTCTTCTATTAAAAAGAAACAAACAGAAAACCTTCTCTGAACCCCAGATGTGACTCAAGTTTCCACACCACTTCTCTGTTTTCCATGGGGCCCTGTCTCCAATGTAACGCTTCAATTATCTTTGAAATCCATCCCTTCCACTCAAGTTTTTTGCCCTTGTATTTCAGTGACACTTATTTCTTTTTTCACTGTGTCAAACTACTTATCTTCCCTAGTCAAGGGCAAATTACCAAATCTCATCACACCCGGCCTATTAGCAGCATTTGGCTCACCTTGTGGGTCCTTTGAAATGCCTCCTTCACTTGATTTCAAGGTGCTTCTCCTGCAATGAACAGTAGAATGGAAACTGCAAGGCTATAGGACTGCCAGAGAGCAGATTGAAAGGACCTTAGATGTTGCATTAAGAAGCCTGATTTATCTGTAAACTGCTTAGAGATAAAGCAAGATTTTAAACATAGGAGTGACACAATAGAAGATTCCATGGAGAATTCTGAATGAAGTAAGGAAAGAAGGAGTGAAGGAAGAAAGGGAGGGGGAATGGAAGAAGGAAAGAGAAGGTAGTTATCTTATCACTACAAAAAAATTGTCTTCCTCTCCTATAAAGGAATATTTTTATACTCATATAATTTACTATAAAATATGATGAATCTCTATGTAGTCAGATTATATTTCCATATCCATTGTTAGACGTAGCCATGTGTCTTACCTGGGCCAATGCCAGATGACTGGATTTGAATTTGTCCCTTCAGTCGGAGGTTTTTAAATACAATTGTGTGGTTTGGCTTACCCTATTATATCCTTGCCTTCTGAAGTAGGTATAACATGTTTCTTTACATGGAGGAGAGAGAGACAGAAGAGCAGAGCCTAGCAGTCACAGCTAACTACAGGTCTATAAACTAGAAATAATATTTGTTATCAACTTATTGTGACCAGACACACCTGGTGCACATCTATAATCCCAGCAGCTCAGGAGGCTGAGGCAGGAGCATCACGAGTTCAAAGCCAGCCTCAGCAATAGTGAGGTGCTAAACAACTCAGTGAGACACTGTCTCTAAAGAAAATACAAAATAGGGCTGGGGATGTAGCTCAGTGGTTGAGTGCCCCTGAGTTCAATCCCTGGCACCAAAAAAAGTAAGTTATTGTGCATTTAGAATTAGAAGCCATGCTGAAGTGTATTTTCAACACAAAATCAAAAGAATTGGGTTACTGATTACTCAAAATACAGACCAAATGGGAGAGTGAAGGAATACCTTGTTTTTACAGAAATAGGATTTTTATTTCAGAAACATATTAGAATGGATATACATCAACTTTCTCAGGGCATATTAAACCAGAAAAGCAATGGATAAAAATTAACCATGCATAAGCCCAAAAACCATTGACTATGGAGATAACTGAGTCATTCTCAAAGGGGTACAGACTGCTTATTGCTGGGGGAAAATTAAAGTCTAAGAAAACTGTAGAAGAACCTTGGAACTAGATATTAAAGTCAACACTTACATTGTGGTAGTAGAATAAATATTTTATTACCACAATAGAATAGAATATCCTATTTCAGTGTAATAATAAAATGAATATTTTAATAATTATTTCTAAATCAATTTCTAGATTCAGGCTGATGAGTGCCAATACTTCAATGCTAATGTTATTCAAGAAATTGAAGCAACAGTTTTGTTCAAAGGTTGGTTAGAATAATTTCCAATTTATGGCTTAAAATCTTGAAGTTGTACTTTTAATTGAAGTTTTTTTCTTTTAGAAATCTCATAGCCAAGTACCTAACTAAAGTTGTTTGGAATGTCTGTTAATTTTCTAATGGCATGAAGAATCTGAATTACATTAGAAATACAGTGTAGCTCATTAAAATAAATTTTTTATCTATTTTAAAGAGGTAAGAAAATGTATGAGGCAGTTACATTAATCTCATTTAAACTTAATAATAACCCAGCTTCACTTGCCTTGTCTCATCTAATCCCATGATAACCAAAGTATATATTATTTTTATTTTCTCCATTATATTGCTAAGCCTAAGTAATTTTTCCAAGTTCACATAAGAAGAGGAACAACTAGTGTTAAACTTGAATCTGCTTGCTCTCTGTACATATCAACTACTTATATTGGAGAGTGCAGGCAGGCATTAACCACAGAAATAATGCTATTTGCAATTCATGGATTTTATATCCTTTCTGTAGTTTTAACAAAGTAGCAAATGGTTAAGAGTAGCAAATAATAAACACAGAATTATCTCAGGATAAATTGAAGAGCCATTATTTAAATGTTAAAGTACAAATTAAGTTAGTTTTTGTAGTGATGTCTATTCAATTACTGACAAAAAAATTTATTCGTCACTGTACAAAGATCTTCATCTCACCACCAGCTATTTTCCCATGATTATATGATTGCCAGGGGCATCTCATTATTATTACAGTCCTACCTACTCACTTGCCATAAGTGATTGTTGGTTTCAGGGTACATCAGGCCTATGCCACAAAGTCAGAGTATATCCCTTGAATTTTTGTTTTATGATGTAGACCTAAGGAACTTATTAAATTTTACTTTGGAGCTATAGTTATAATTTAGAAAACTTGGGGGATATCAGTGGCCACATGCATTCAAAGTTAAAATACCTTTGTTCTATTCTGTCTCAGGAAGAAAATGAAACAAATAGGCAGTACAAAGTAAAGAGGTTTCCTGGTGGGATTCTTGTCTTTGTTCCAGTTGTTCCTACATTTCCTAGGGCTTGTTTGACAAAATTTCAGAAAGCTCTTATCTTAATTTAATGACATTATCTGTAAAACATTTATACTTACATATTAAAGGTGGGTTCTAAGAAATTATAGCATAAAGAGAGAAAGAGCATTATGATTTTCATAATGGAAGAATACCCTGATTAGTAGGAGAAAAAAATTGCATAAATGCACAAAAATGAGCACAAGGAATAATGAACTTTGCATAGTATATCAAGTTAGTGGCTAGATTTAACAAAAGTCCTGTCATCTTCCAAATAGACATCCTTAGCCACAGGTGAAGTCCCTTTTCTAAACAGTCAATTAATGTGAAAACATTAAAATAATGTCAAAATGAAATTCTCCTTCAATTACACATTAAAAAAAAGATGAAATGCGAGGATATTATCATGTGCTTAGTCAGTAAAGAAAAAGATACACTGAAATTTGGAAATTAAACATATTAAAAAATGTGTATATGAGCATATTTGTACAAGTATAGTTTATATCTTCAACTATAAAAATGCCCACCATATCAACAATGTTTATTTTTAATTTTTTCTTTTCTTAAAGTTTAAAAGGTGGTAAAAATTTACCCCTGTGTATCTTTTGTTCACTGATCTATCCCTAGCAACCAAAACCTATTCTTGACACAGAGAAGTAGCCCTAAGGAATTGTCAAATGACCATTAAACATTTATTAATAATTGTCAAGCAATTATTAAAAAGCATTTAATATTACTGAAATGAAATACTAAGGATGAGATGCTTGAAAATCAGTTTTATCAAATTAGATGATCAAAGTTGAATTTTCTCAAGAGCAATGAAAGAGGTAAGTCTACACTCCCACAGCCACCAGCAATTCAAGGAATATTTATTTATAAGGATCTGGTTTCTGAAAGAGCCAGTAGTGATTTAAGTATACTATAAAGCTTTATCTGACAATCAGAATTTTGAGGTTTAGTCCTCTTAAAACTCAACTATTCTGACTGATTTGCAGACGTGATAAAGAAAAGATGATAAAACTGTACTACCAAGACAAATAATAAACAAAAATGTGTAGATAATTACATATGGACAATATGGGCAAACGTGATTATCTGGAAGGTGGTAACACATGGTAGCACTTTGCTTAGACACTTGGAACATGCTCACATTTAACAAATATTTGGCACATTTTTATTTTTTTCTTTTGAAAAATGTTTATTTTTTAAGATAGTTCATAGAGTAAAAAAGAAATAAAATTCCCCAGCAGACAAATATTCATCGAGCCTGGATCTATAGGAAGTATTATGTTAGAAAAAGAAAGAAAATGCATA
Organism: Callospermophilus lateralis; assembly: GCF_048772815.1. Classification (NCBI taxonomy): domain Eukaryota; kingdom Metazoa; phylum Chordata; class Mammalia; order Rodentia; family Sciuridae; genus Callospermophilus; species Callospermophilus lateralis. Next base: position 20,945,590 of record NC_135308.1, on the reverse strand, counting down.
TTCCTACTTGGGAGGAAATGGTTGATGGTGTAAAGAAGGGATTACATGAAATTAACTTTCATTTTTGACCAAATACATACTCATATACAATATCTCCTTATTAAGAAATGTGATACAATAAGTAGTAAAACTGCAGAATTCAGTGAAACAAAAATACATGTTTAAAACATTAAGCTTTTTTCAAAATCTTTGGATTAGTGTTTGATCTTGATCTTGAGTTTGATCTTTCACTTAGAAACATATCCTCACTGAGTGACAAAAAATGATCATTGTTTAACAAAGTTTGTAAGTAAGCATTCATGTATACTTCACTTGAAAACTTATCTGGTAATTAGATATAGTATGAGAAAAACATTAGAACGTTTGGTTAAACTAATAAGCAAGTCATTGTTATCATTTTATTTTTTTGATATTAAACTGCTTACTGTATTGTAACTTAACATGATTAGGTTTATTTTTAAAAGAAAACACATTAATGACCTGATATTTATATTTATGACTTTCCAAAAGACAGTGAAGTACTCCATCAAGAACTCAGTAGGCCTGTTGCAAGTACTAAGGGGGAAAAAATAAAAGACTACCTCACTTTCTGATGAGATTCATTGAAACTAATTCAGGTCCTCTAATGTAAACAAACAGATCATAATGTACTGGAAAGAGAATTTTGGAGTCACACAATAAATTTACTTTCCACAGAGTTTTGCTAACATCACGACCAGCAAATAGTTATTGAGCACATGCAATAAATATAAAGTTAAGGACATTTATTTATGCACAGGTTAACTATTTAAGGTATCATGGTGAGTAAATGTCAAAAAGATAAGTTAGGTCTTTTAGACCTATGTTAGTTATTTCTTTTTACATACAACTCTGTGTTCTCTGATTCCATTAATTTACATCTCTTACAGGCAAAATATCCCCACCTTTTCTTAAAGTGGCAACAATCGCATCCCATTACAGTATTGGTTGAATTCTAGAATCTCTATCTAAATTGTGGACCTTGCAGATAGAACTGATGGGGTATTTTTCCTATTTGTAGTTCCTTCAGTGCAATTTATCTTTAGATCTATGAAACCAAAGAGACAAGTAATTTGTCTTCTACATACCAAGGCAACCCTGAGGCAGGCAGAGAACACTTGTTGTCATTCCTGTGGAAATTATAAATGTTTAAGGTAATGATATGCTCATTATCTTGATGTGATTAGCACACAATGTACACAGGAATCAAAACATCATATCATACTCCATAAATATTGTGAAAGAAATGTGAAGGTTGTCAGAATCAAAATGGAGTTACTTGTGTCAACCTTAATGTTAAAAAGTAAAGAAATGCCAAGTGACTGTGAAGGAAGCTGTTCTTCATTTGTGATTGCCTGACAGTAAATTGTCATGACCTGAATGATGGTTAATTCAGGAAACCAGAGAGGGGTGATTGGGGATTAGAGAAAATGAACACACAATGAGAGAAAAATCTGGGATCCGGTGGGTACCACACTCTGATGAAATGCAGTGAGGGGACATCTCAGCATGTTCATGATATAGGTTTCAACATCAAAGGGATTCACTGTGAGAAAGTTACTCTGAAACAGAACAAAGGTCAACAGTTTGAACAGCCCAATTACAATCCTAAGCTTGTGCCCACAATTGTTCCCACTAGGCAGCTGGCATTGGAACTTTAGGTCATGAACTGATGAACTCCATGGCAACCATGAAATTTCCCTTGGAACAGGGTATTACCATACAATTGGGTGGTTTTCTTGACACCTTTGAACTGAGAAATTCCCAAGAGACCTGTCTCTGAGCAGTTCAAAGACCATCATTCACTTGCTTCTCTTGACAGTGAATATCACAAAAGACTCTGCTAGAACCACAAATGTGTAAAGAGACCACCACAATTACAGACACACACAGATACAGACACACACAAACACACAGTACTTCTATAAGGACATTTTCCCAGCAACTGTTCAACCTTGGGATTCCAACCATTCTTTTTATTAATCATTGTGGTGTTTAAGTCAGCTCTCATGTTGTTATGATCAAAACACCCAATAAGAACAACTTAGAAGAGGAAAAGTTTATTTGAGGTTCATGGATTTAGAGGTCTCAGTCCATAGATGGTTGATTCCATTGCCCTGGGCCCAAGGTAAGGCAGCACCTCATGGGGAAAGGGCCCAGTGGACAAAAGCTGCTCAGTTCATGGCAGAGTCAAGAAGCAGAGAGATGGAGGTGGAGATGCACAGGGAGAACAACAGTTTCCCAGACACACCCGCAGTGACCCATCTCCTCCATCACATTCCACCTGCCTATACTTATCACCAAGTTGGTCCATTCGAACTGGTGTGGATGGACCAAATAGCTTAGAGTTCTCATAATCTAATGGTTTTACCTTTGAATATTCTTGTATTAACAGGACTTTGGGGGAGGGATATCTCATATATAAACTATAACAATGAAAGGATAATTATTTCAAAATATCTGATCCTCTTTACTTTCATCTTTGAAAACTTCCTCTTGCCATAATATCTTTGAATATCTTCTTGCCACAATATCTTTGAATATCTTATGAATATTCCCATTACAATATCCTGATATTCTCTTTGCAGTGTTGGGCTATTCTCAAAAAAAATCAATATCCTTTGAAAACCATCTCCCTGATTGATTTTTTTCACTTAATTGTTTGAATAATTATTATGTATTAATCAAAAATAAAAAATTTCTTAAAAGGGCGAGTGCCTTTCTATATTTAACCTCTCAAGTTAAGGGAATCAAAAGGATTATTGATTTGTGGTAATTTGAAGTCCCAGATACCAAATGTTAGAAATTTTTTGAGGAAGTTTTAAGTCTAGAAACAGTTCTCTAAGGCCCAGGACTCTACGGACTCTGGTACCTACTCTCAGGTTATCTTCCCCACCCCACCCCACCACATGTCTATGAAAATAGAATGGATATATATATATGTAGTTCTATCTGTCTGCTTTCTTCCTTTCTTTTTTTTTTAGAATTTTACAGCCAAATGATCTCCCTTCATTTTTCTTAGTGTCTCCTTTTCCTTCAATCAAAGGTGTCAAGATTTCTGTGAGTATAACTCTTTCCAAATCACTAGATCCCTTTTATGATCTATATCGGGATTATTCATTTAGATTTCAAAAGTCACAATCACAAGTATCTGTAATAAGCTCTTCTCTACCTTCCTTGGGCTCAAATTGAGTCTGCAGATGAATAACACCTTTAAACTCCTTAGAAGACACTCATTCTCCTTTTGAGATGTATGTAACACATTCCTAATCTCCTTAAAGAGCCTTTGCTGTGGCGACACCTTTGGTCTTTCTGACATCTTCATAAAGCCTTTGCAGTCACATCCTCAGCTTCATCTCAGACCATGCTTTTCTGATGACACTCTGCTTTCAATATTTGCTCAGAGCAAATTCTTACTTTGGGCATCATTTATCATTTAGAAAGACTAAGAATTTCAAACCCATCAAGTCTTAGCACCTTTCTGACAACAGTCTTTCCCTCAATTTATCTCCTATTTTCACATTTTCTATAATCAGCACAAAGAAATTATGTGGCATATTCAATGATCTCCTCAGAAATCTACTTAGCTAAATCACTCAGGTAATTAGGCACATTTTCTACCCAGCAGGTGAGTGGAGGCAGTAGTTAGTGCTGGTGATCTTTTTGGCATGGCATAAGAGATTTGCCTTGCTGCATTTTCTGATAACACATTCCTTCTCTCTTTTTGTGATCTAAATAACATTGTCCTCAATGTCCAGATTTCTAGGAACAGTCGATTGAAGGCAATTTAGGCTTTCCCAAATCCATTTCTCAAAATCCTTCCAGGCTCCACTCATTCCTCAAGTCTAAATCCACAATGCTCCCCAAATTCCTGCTACAAATACTTCGTTCCAACTTTACCAGTGGATGCCTAAAATCACAAATATACCTAAAATCACCATATGCACTATGTTTCTTCTTATACATTTATACCTATAATAAATTTTCATTGTAAATTGGTAAGAAATTAACAGTAGCATCAAATAAAATAGAACAACTATAACAATATACTGTAATATAATAAAAATAAGTGAATGTTATCTCTTCCTCTGCCTCTCTTAAAATACCTTGCTTCTCTTTCTTGTAATGATGTGAAATGATACAATGATAATGTGATGGCACAGTGTGAGATAAATGACGTAGGTGTTGCTACATAGCATTAGGCGATTCTTGACCTTCCCACCCGAATATAAGCCCTGGGATGCTGGGACTGCTGAACTGATAACTGAGCTGCTAAGTGACTAAGGGACAACGACACTAGATGAAGGGATGTTTGATTCAGTGTCTGGGATGGAGGGAAAATGTAGGAGCTTACATCATGCTACTTAGAATAGCTTGTTTATGGAATTTTCCATTTAATATTTGAGGACCATGGTTGATGGAGGGTAACTGAAACCAAAGAAAGTGACACTGTGTATAAGTGGGAGACTACTGGGTCACACATCTGGCAGCACTCAACTTGCCAGTATTGATATCCATATTAATTATCTATTGCAGCCTAAACCTATGATCTCTTAGTTCCAGTGAGTCAGAAATCAATTGTCAGCTAGATTGGCTCTGTCTCAGAGTCTCTCTTAAGCCCGCAAGGAAGGGATTAATTGGAGTTGTGCTCTCATCTGAAAGTTTTATTGGGGGAATGTTTGTTTTCAAGCTTAGTCTCTGGGTTGTCGGTAGGACTTAGATCCTTGCAGAATATTGAATTGAGAGCCCTAATCTCTCACTGGTGGTTGGCCAGAAATTTCCGTCAGTTACATGCCATGTGGGTATCTTTACAGGTTAGCACACTGCATGTCAGTGGGGTCCCCTTAGCATAAATGATTGAGGAAGAGGGGAAGAAATTCCTAGCACACACATGCTTCGGTCTTATTGCAGTCTCACCATTTATGCCACATTTTATTGTTAGACACTAGATTGAACATAAGCTGAGGTATGAGAAAAAAGAGCACGGAAAAAAGAGTAAAAAAAAAGAAAAAAGAGTACTAGACGGTGGGATTTACTGAGTTCCAAAATGTCTTGATCTGAAGCTTTTCCTCCACACCACACTATGAATTTCTGATTACATTTACTCTGGATCCCTAGTGGCAAGACATAATTGTCAAAATACAACTCGTTTATGATAATTTTTTTCTACTGGGAAAAATGATCCACTTTTTTATAATTCATATATTAAATTTTCATGAATAAAGGGTGGTTAAAATACCTAAATTTCAAATACAATTATTTAGGCTTCAAACACTATTATTATTAGTATTCTGGTCATATATTTATGAGTGTCAAGTTGATATTTTGAGATTTATTATTTAGAGAATTTTCTATGAATCTTTAATATTTTCTATGGATCTTTCATATTTATCATATGTGCGTATTTTGCACATCTATGCAAAATACTAAGAGTACTTTGCTCCAGACTAACCTTTTAATTATTTTTATAGCAAATAGCCTTAGAAGATAGACTATCTCCCTCCAAAGCAAAGGACATGTAAACTTAGTGCCAATTTTTAATTTTTGTACTCCTTTAATTCAGTGTTTCTCTTCTATAACACAACTTCTGTGCATGCAGGCTTTATCTGATCTTCTTAATTTGGGGATTGGGGCTTAGGGAATATGCCTAAGAATACAGATATTCTGATTGCTATTGTTGTAATACTTATTACCCTTCATTTCTGAACCCAAGGTCTTGTGTTTTCTATCAGCCTCCATAAAACCATGACAGTCTATGTGTTAATGTCTAGGTTGGGTATAATCTCAGACCCTTTAAAGTTTTGGTAGAATTAATTAAAAAATTTAAAGCTCTTTATTAGTGATGAGTAATATTTCATTGTAGGGATGTATCATTGTTTGGTCATCCATGGTTAATCTGCTTTTAAGGTACTATTCTTATGAACAATGATATCTGATTTAATTGTTTTAAATTTTAATGACCTAGAAATAAGCAAAATCGTTCCCACTTAATGTTATCTATTCATGTCATTGAATATGAACAAAGGGTAAAATTAGGAATTATTGCTATTTGGAAAAGTTTTCTGTTCATATTTTTAGTATTTGTTTTTATCCTAGTGTTACCTTTCTAGAAAATACCACGGAATTTTGATTAATTATGTGGGGATATTTTAAATAGAGAAAAAAAGCCTATATATTTTCTTCTGAAATTTGGAAGAATGCCATTATTCATTTTATTTTCAAAACATGTCAGTCTACACTGAGGAGCACCTGTTTATCCTGCAGCACAGCCTAAGAGTCATTGCAATAGCCCACGCACCAGAATGATAAACACCTGTGTACCTGGTCGTGATGATAGTGACCTTATGCCAAAGGAAAGTGAGCCTGGCAGAAAAATTCCTGCTATCCAGTAGAATCCTGATGAATTTTTAAATAAAATATTACATCATTATTCTGTTAGTTAATTTTTATGTAAGTATTCTCTTCACTTGGTTAAATATCCATCCAACAGACTTTTTTTGTATTTTTTTTTTTTTTAGTAGGGTTCAGTTATAAAAACAGAAGCAACTCTAAGTATGCTTAGTGGAAAGTTACATTGGGAAATTAAGTGGTTTCCATAGCCACTGATAAGGCAGAAGGCAATGTTAAAGAACATGTCCGGGAATTCCAAAATGGTGCTGATGACAAGGCAAACATTCAGCAATGTAATGTGGACAGTTGTCAGAAGGTTGCCTATAAGCCACATAGGAGATTTCCTAACATTGTTTCCCAATGCTCCAAGCTGATTAGCTGCAACACAATGGCATTGTCTTTCTTTTCTGTCTTCCAAAGTTTATGCAATTGCCTCTAAAGGATTTTAATGGAAATTTCATGTCACAGGACTCTTGAATCCATAATTTCCAGCCTTCATGTTGCTCTAGTACAAGGGACAATGGTAGACTATCAAAAAATCATACCCAGTATATTTTGCATTTTATCTGTTTGACACAATTACACATCCTTCTATTAATAATTTTTTTAAAAAAAGAACACTAAAACAGTGACATGTTCCAAAAACCATATTTTAAGCTTGGATTTGACATTTAGAAACACAAAAGATAAGTTTTCATAAATATAATACATGGAAGCTATATATCTTCTAAGAAATTTTATACAATGTAATTCAAATTCTGATAAAATGCAATAGAATTTGAGTCAACTTAGCATTCCATTGTTGGCTATTTGGTTCTCAAGAATACAAATTCCAGATTAACAAAAAACATCCTTCATATCAATCTTCTTATTTGCTATTCCAAGTTATTAGTTATCTGAGAAACTATTGGTTCTTTGTGTCTAGTCATCTTTATTTCTAGGTAAAGGGACAATAAGGAGTTACAAAATTTTTCACATGTAAGAGTTACCTTCTCCAGTGTCCTCTCTGGCTATCCCAAATGGGTTATAATTTTCAATCCATACAAACATATTTTGCAGAAATTTCTGTATGAGAGGCTCAATTGTATTTTGCCATTAATTTAAGTAATGGCCAAAACTCCCTATAGATACATAGATGTATATCCAGACAGGTGCTGTACTCGTCCTATAGTCCAACTAAAGGAATTATTAAGAAACTTACTTGTGCCATGAGTTAAGTATTACACCTTAGATTTCCCCTGATAATGGAGTGTTCCCAGGACTCTGTGGCTAGAGGTAGGTGAAGCCACTTGAGTCATGATGGACAGCTCTAGTCACATGGTTAAACTACATCTAAGAGCCACACATTCATTATCTATCAGAGTCTGGTGAAATAACCAGTTGATTTGCCAAAGAGGTCACTTTCTAAAGAAGAAATGTTTATGCTTCAAAACTTAGCATCATTGTCTTGAGATTCTCTATTGCAGACTGTCATTATCACTAGTCAGTGTCCAAACTGACCTTGGACACTTCAAACTCCATAACACCTGCTGGGACATATAGATGAATTAAAGAACACTTTGTTCTACAGGGTAGATACATCTCTTTAGACATTTATTTCTTTGTATCTCCAGGGAATTTGGAAAATTTGATCCAGCAGCAGAATTCCAAACATTTGCATCTGTGATGCAAATCATTAAAGGTATTATCAGGGAAAAGTATGTTGACAAATTAGGAAGATAATTATAGTGACAGAATTGGAAAAAAGAGAAAGAAAATATTTAGAAATTCATTTAGTTAGTCTCAGTAGAAAATGTTAAGGTGCATAATGAAGGCCCTGGCAATAATAGCTGGAAAAATTAGATTAAATCGAGAATTGTTAAGACAAAGAATAGCTTGACTTCGTGACTGATTAATTATGAAAAGAAAGAGAGGTATTGAATATGCTGCTCAGATGTCATGTTTTTGGAATTGGTTTACTAATAGTGTCCTTTGCAAAAAAAAGGGGGGGGGCATTTAATACCAAGAGCATCTGAAGCAGGGTGAAAGGGGGAAAGCATTCAATTTCTTTAATATTCCTAGTTTGAAGTGTTATGAAAGTTCTATCAGTTATGTGGAGTTAAAGCAGAGAATAGAAGTTTAACCTATAGACTAAGATGTTACCACTATTTGTTTATTGATGGTTAAATCCACCAAAATAAGTGACAAAGGAAAATGAGGCTGGCAGAATACAGCTATTGATGCACAGTGAGTCTGTAGTGATGGAGATGTTATTGACTAATATTCCCATTATTATTTCTGACTTCTTGGATTAAAAACATTACCCTTTGAATATGCTTAAGGAGCTTGTGTATCAGGTATTTGGTGAGGGCTTGCATGAGGGTCTCTCATGCTTGGGGGTCTCTCCGGAAATCTGTCAATTGTTGACCAAAGTTACAGTCATCTTGAATCTTCACTGATGTCAAAGATAGCCCACTCCCGTGGCTGCTGGTTGGAAGCTCCACTGGGCAGTTGACCAAAATGCTTGCTCATTTCCATGTGAGGCCCAGAAAATAGCTAAAGACCCCAAGAGTAATTCTATCAACAAAAATCAGAGTCCCAGCTAATTTCTTTTTCTGACTTAGATGAAGACTTCATGCAGTCTCACTTCCTTTGCATTTTGTTACCATAAATAAATCGCGAATTGCAGCACAAACATAATCAAAGATGACATAATGTCCCTCGTCTGTGTGGAGAATGTCCAGACTTTGCAGATAGTTTTAAAACTGGCAAGCTTCCATCACAAGTAGAACATCCTCATGGCTTTCCTGTCTTAGTTTCTTATTACTGTTGTAACAAATCACCACAATCTTGGTGGTCTAAAATAATACAAATTTATTGTCTTACTGTTCTCAAGGTTGAAAGTCTAAAATATGTCTTATGGGATTATGATCAGAGTTTGTGTTCTTTTCAGGAGCTCTGTGAGATAATTAATTCCATAATTTTCTCCTTTATAGAATCAGTCTGCATTCCTTGACACTTGGTCACCTCATCCTGACTTCCTGTCCATGGTCACATGTTCTTCTACACTGACCTTCTCTTATCCCAGTTATAAGAACCTTTGCACTTATATTAACCCACTAGATAATTCAGGTGAAACTATCTCGAAATCCCTAATGACATCCATAAAGCCCCTGTTACGGGGGGAGGGAGGGAGACAAACTCATGGATGCAGATGTGAACAAATTTGGGGACAACTTTGTTTAATGGTTTATCCTATCTATTGATAAGAACTAGAGAGTTTTGTATATTCGACACAGTGCTTTGTATGTAAACATGAATATTGACCTGCTAGCAACCTCAGTCGGCTTGGATCTATACTTTCAAATGTCATTAACCCACTAATTCTAAAAGTACTTAGAGACAGTTTTGCTCAAATCCACCATTTTACAAGTCATTAAAGCCAACTTTCCAGAGGACTCTGTAGAGGATCATGTACACACTCAAGCCTAACAGGGACAGAAGCATGTCCAGAACACAATCTGGCTGATTCCCTACCTGTTTTTTTCATTGCACCACGTGGCCTGCAAGTTGCCCAGACTTTTTATGACTTCCCCCACAATCCAAGAAAAGTAGTGAAAAAGTGTGAGGAGTAAAAATTTGTTCCCATGATGTAGGCTCCCTGTTTACCTCTCTTATTGTTTCTCTTGCTGAGAAAAAACTTTTCAGTTTAAGTAAGTCCCATTTGTTGATTCTTGTTATTAACTCTTGTGCTATGGGTGTCCTATTAAGGAATTTGGAGCCCGCAATATGTAGATCGGAGCCAACTTTTTCTTCTATCAGACGCAGAGTCTCTGATTTGATATCTAATTCCTTGATCCACTTTGAGTTAACTTTTGTGCATGGCGAGAGGAGGGGATTCAGTTTCATTTTGTTGCATATGGATTTCCAGTTTTCCCAACATTATACAAAATTACATATAAGAAGTTGTGAGGGGAAGGGGAAAATAAACAAGGAGGGAAATGAATTACAGTAGATGGGGTAGAGAGAGAAGATGAGAGGGGAGGGGAGGGGAGGGAGGATAGTAGAGGATAGGAAAGGTAGCAGAATACAACAGTTACTAATAGGGCATTATGTAAAAATGTGGATGTGTAACCGATGTGATTCTGCAATCTGTATTGGGGGTAAAAATGGGAGTTCATAATCCACTTGAATCTATTATATGTAATATGAGATGTCAAGAGCTTTGTAATATTTTGAACAACCAATAAAAAAAAGAAAGAAAAGTAGTGAAAAAGCTTTCAGACACAAGTCTTTTTTATGTTAATTCTCCTGAATGAGAGACTTTTGCAGAGGGTATTGAAGACCATGGTACCAAGAGGAAAATCAATACCTACTTTCTGCCTTTAAACAAAGTGAAATTCTACCTCATTTTCTTTATTATTTTCCTCTTGTGGACTTATTTGCTTTCAGTCTTTAACAAAATAGATACATACTTTTATTTTCCATTTGGACTAAATCTGAGGGCTTTCATGCTCAGAATAACTAGATATATCTTTTCTTTTGTGCTTAATTCCACAGGACTAATACATTAAGCTTCTAAATCTAGTAATTCCATATATTTTTAAAGTTAGTGTACTGAGTGAAGAAGTATGTATATAATTTTTCTTTTTTAAAAGAGATGCTTCTATCCATTTGAATTTGTATACATTCCAAAAGTTTTCTATGTTTATGACAGATAGTTTAGGGACATCAATCACATTTCTGTAATAAAAAGTTATGACACTTGAGACCCAGTTTAGCAGCCCACAGAGTAAACCAGTGGTTGTTCTTTATCTTCATAACGCTGTTGTCACCATCAATTAATGTCCTTTCTACTGGTTTGTAAACTGAAAAAAAAAATGGCACAGAAATATTAGGTATTTCTAGTGCCACATTCCTTGCCTTTCCTTTGAGTTCTGTTATCTTTCCTGCTAATCAATAAAGCATCACATTTATCTCTCAGTATAAATCACACCTTCAGGGATAATGTTAGCATATGATTTTAAAGTAACAGAAAAAGGATCAGTCAGACAAGCAAAAGACCATGGTTCAAGAACTGGATTTATCTATCTTGATGTGATATTTTGAAGGTCATCATAGCACAATGACACATTAGACATGCCCTGAGCTATTTTATGCCTGCAAGGTAGAAGCAATTTTTGCATATCATTACCTTCCCTGTCTTTGGTCCTTCCTTTCAGAGTGACCTTTAGCTGGTTTTACCCTGGGGAAACTGCAAAACTTGTTAAAAATACAGATTTTTATATTCCACTACTGGAGATGTGAATAAAGCAAATTCTGGGTAGAAAACAGGAATTTTTTAATATTGATCTGCTCCTTGATGATTGTGATGCAGCCAGTAGATGTACCAGGAAACAGAATCCCATTATAGTCATCTTGGAGTCTAGACTTAGTATGTTCATAAAAATAGGCATAAAATTTATTTACAACTCAATTTATGGATCTAGGTCAGTTATAAAACCTAGTTATCTTCATGCAATTCCTATAGCACTTTGTGAAATTTTCTTCAAGTACTTTGTCTTCCTAAGGGACCTGACTCAGATAGCATCATAGTGTGTTTCTTTCTCTAATTTTATCTTTTATTTTTATCTGACTTAGACCCATTATGTGTGAAGCTGTTATTTACCAAATGTTTCCTTGGTGTTCCATTAAATGGAAGTTGAATTTTAAGAAAATGGTATCTATTATCTCAAGAATCAGAGTTCTTTTTTTAACATGTAGTTGGGTTTTACTATAGTTTCCTTTGCTATGGTATGAACTAGGTGGTCAGTGTTTACATATTGCATCATATTCATGTGAAGTTAATTTTCTTGCTGCGAATACTTGCATACATAAATATGAACTCACTCTTGTATAGATACATACAAACACACACTCACACACAAATGACCCCATCAATGATGTGGGGTGAAGTTCAAGAAATGTATCTTTTAGTTTATTCTTTAGTTTCTTACACATTGTCTGTACATTTTATGTAACACTTCCTTAACAAAATATAAGCTGAATGACAAATGCAAGTTCTGACAATCCTTCTCAGGGGTGGATATTGCTATCACTTGAATTTTACAGTAGGAAACCTGGCTCAAAGTGGTCTAAACAAAGATCACACAAAATCCTGACCCATTACTTCTCTTACTGACTTTGCCAGCAGTAAATAGTGTGTATGAGAAGCAGGTGTTGGAGGTCATAGGCCCCTGTGTTTTTTTCTTTCTCTTGCTTTTTCCTTTTTTCCTGCCTTTCGTCTTGGACAAGAAACTCATATGCAAGTATATGCACCCACTCATTTCTATCTAGGCAGAAAAATAATTATGTAAATGAAGTATTACATGCTGAATTATAGAAGGCCAAGGCATTAGCTTTCTAAATTCTCTTAAATGTCTTTCCAGGGACACATTGATCTATATCTTTTCCTCACCCTGACCTCTCAGTGGTGCCAAAAACTGCAACTACTCTGCAGTCTTCAAAAATTATGTGCCATGGTTTGGATATAAGGTGTTCTCCAAAACCTCCTGGCTTAATATAGGGGGTGAAATGATTAGATTATGAGAGCTGTAACCTAATCGGTGGATTAATCCATTTAGTAGATTAATTTTGAATGGTAACTGGAGAGAGGTGGGGTGTGGTTGGAAGAAGTGGGTCACTGGGGATATTCCTTAGAGAGTATATATGGTTCCTCTTGCTCTCTTTCTGCTGAAGTGAATAGTTTCCTCTGCTACACTCTTCCACCATGATTTTCTGCCTCTCCTCATGTCCAGCACAGTGGAGTCAGCTGGCTATGAACTGAATCTCTGAAACTCTAAGCCAAAATAAACTTCTTCTCCTCTAAGTGTCAGTTATTTTGGAGAAACAAAAAAAAATCTAATATATTATTTAGAATAAACTCTAATGTATTTAGAAAGTGTTACTTTGCTTGTGTGATAATATTCTATGGCAAGACTCAATGAAATGAGTACCATTAGTATTTTATGTCATTGGTAATAATTTTAGAATGGAAAAAATCTAACAATATAAAAAAATCAAGGTCATGATTCATAAAAGGATAAAAAGGAAAGTATAATTTGAAATGGGTAGGTTGAGTCACAATTTGAAATCAATTAAGAATAATCATTTTATAGCTTAGGCCCATTATTTTGATCCTTAAAAAGCAAACCAAACAACCAATCAAGGAATTTGAATTAACATTTTCTTGGATAAGAATTAAACAGTTTAAACATTCAAGTGACAGATCTACTTAAATCACTCACAGAAAAACCTGCATCTTATCTGTAGTCCTAAATATTTAACAGTATATAGAGTAGGACCACTTATCAGAACTAAATTAATATCTGGTGTATATTGTGACCTTTCTTATTACATTTTATTACATGATTGTCCTCGGTGAAATTTCTCTGATGTGCCTACACCTTTCAAACTGCAGAGAGGAAAAAAAAAAAGCCTACAGGAAAAGGTCACATACTGCATGGTGTGCAGATCCAATTTCAAGGGAATATGAAATTCAGGCACTGAGTAGTTCTGGATCGCTTCCATGAAACTGTCAGGAGAAAGCCGGCCCTTTAATGATCACAGGGCTGTATGTGCAATTGAGTGTGACTAGATGAAGCAAGAATTCAAACTGAGTCTCCTCGGTGAATTGTCTACTGATTGAGATGTAGCTCAGTGAGAGGAAAATGGTCCCCAGGGATTGTGATTCTATTGAGAGAGCAGGAGGAAAAGATGCTCTCAGGCTGGGGAGCAGCTTGCTTTAGCTTGGGTGCAGAGTGGAATTCTAATGCCGTCAATAAATAAAAGGGGACTTGATGTTTTTAAGCTACTTCCTTTTATGTCTATTAGATTTTCCAAACACGGTCTAGGAAATAATTTTTGTTTCCCCAAACCTCAACAAAAATTAACCTTTTATATCAATAAATCTTGGCATCTTTAGAAATGTCTTCCCCTCAAATTATATTTAGATTTCCAACAGTATACATGACTTAAGTCAAAACAGATCAATCTAGGTTGAAATAGAAACAGACAAAAAAATAGTAGTATCTAACTTACTCTCATGCATCTTAGTATTTATTCATGATGAAATTACACTTGATCATGTTATCTAAGCTCTTGATTATAAAATAGTATCAAGAATGTTTGAGCATCAAGGTTACCTGATCCCATCCCTGAATTTCATAGATGAATAAACTGAGAGCTAGAGCACATTGTAAGAAATTGGCACATTAACTATAGAATTCATGTGCTTTTGCAGAAATTCTAAGGTTTTATAATTATTGTGCCAAATTGAAATTATTGAAAGTTCTAGAGAGTCAGTGTACACACAAATGATTTATTTCAAAAGGATGGTCCTGGCTCTAGGGGCATCAGCTCATCCTGGGAGCATGTCAGAAAGGTACATTCTTGGCTTTCACCCAAACAGACTGAATCAGAATCTCTGGGATTGGGGCCCTCAGCTCCTACAACTACTGGATAACTTCCCCCCTACCTCAGGTGATTGAGATGCACACTGAAGAACCATTCTGGTGAAAGCTATATAGAGGAAGAGTGGTTTGAGATCCATTAGTGCACAAAGCTTGCCATGCCTTAGACTTTTACTTTTTCCATATAGACTTTAGAATCACCTTGTCAAATTCTATATATTATTGCTGCAGCTTTTCAATTGGTGTTACATTGAATCTATTGATCTATTAGGAAATTGACAGTACTTGATTGTCAAATCCAAGAGTAAAGAATAGCTTCCAATGAATTTAAAAATTCTTTAGCACCTTTAAATAAAGCTTTGTAATTTTTCTCTGTAATATTCTTGCTTATATTTTCAGATTTCTGTCCATGTAACTTGTTGTTTTAGTTTGATTGTATATTCCAGCATTTCATGCTGATTGACTAAAATGTGATGAATTTTATGTACTGATATTTAAATCAGAATCCTTTCTTTAATCCCTAGTTAATTAAAAAAAATATCTAGTATATCGGGTAATAATTTCAGTAGTATTTTAATTAGAAATAATGACAAAAATGAAGTTCTTCTTTCAATAATAATTATAAAATAAATGGTAATTTTTTAAATAATTTTCAGTATTGCTAATTATAAGTTTAGGGGTGAAATAACTTTTATCAGGTGAAGTTAGCTCCATTTATCATCTAACCTTTTAAAAACTTGTATCACAAACAACTCTATAGTCTGCTTTTTTTTGCTATAATAAAATGCTGTGACTTAACTAACAAAATGAAATATTATTTTCACACAGTTCTAGAGCCAAGAAATACAAAATGAAGGTGTCAACAGGATTGGAATGTGGTGAAGCCCCAATTCCTGGGTTGTTGAAGGCTGACACATTCTCTAGGCATCTTCAAATAAATTTTATCCATTTGGAATAAAAAGAGTGAGAAATTTCTGGGTCTTTTCCTATTTTTATAAAGACACTAATCCCATTGTATTAGGGTCCAAAACTTATGACTTTAACCTAAATTACCTCCTTAACAGGAGTTTTTGGGCTAGGATTTCAGTGTTTGGAGGTTAGGGGGACATAATCTATTTCATAGTATTCTGGCTATTTCTTCCCCAATATTCATGTCCTTTGCATGAAAAACTTATTTACCCCATCCAAGCAGCCCCAAAAGTCATAACCTAGCTCAGCATCAGTCCCAAACTAGATTGTCTAGAAACTAGACAATTCATGTACCTCCTAAATGTAAAGGTGCAACAGGCTTTAGACATTCCCTTTCCAAAAGGGAGAAATCAAAAATAAGGAAGGGTGATGGATCCTTCAAAGCCCAAACACAGCAAAGTTAATTCCATTAGATCATAAGTTTTGTAAATAATCCTCTTTGGCTGTGTACTAGGTCCTCTGTTCTCCCTGGTGCTACTGAGGTAAAGCTGTTTACCCTATGACCTTGGGCTGCAGCCCCATCCCCTTCAGGTGAAATAATAGGCTTTGATCATAGCTGGTATGCCCTGGGCCTGTGGTGACTCTGGCAGCTCTGATGGCCTTGGAAGCATCACTAAGGTCACTCTTCCCTTTCCTTAAAGGATAAAGCATATATGAAACTAATAGCTCTGTTATCTTGTCCTGAAGGTCTTATTTCATTCCATCTCTGTTCCTCTCAATTCAAACTGGCAGTGTCAGCTGGTGTGAACCTATCCCTGACCCTGGCTTCTGCAGATGGCTGATGAAATTTACAGGTCAATTCACTGTGGAGCCCTTGTTCAGCCACACCCTGGTGTTCTTTCCAGAACACATTTCCTAACTTTAGTGATATGGATAGTGTGAGAATCTTCAAGATCCGATTCTTTTTTGCTTAATGATGCTTTCAATTTTTTCTCTATATGATATGCAAATTGGTTTGCCTTTTAACTGTACAATTGTGTTCTTGAAAGGACAAAAGTGATATTTTAATGTTGATGGTATCTGATATAACTTTTTTACTTTTTGTTACTAAAATTTATGTCATATCTAAGATATCATTGTCTTATTCAAGGTCACAAAGAGTTACGTTATTATTTCTTTGAGAGTTTTAAAATATTAACTTCTACAGTCAAATCTTTGATTCATTTTGCATTCAATTGGTATTCCATCTGAGTAAGGGTTCAAATTTATTCATTTTTTTTTAAATAGCCATTTATTTGAATGCTATGTTTTGAAAGACTATTGTTTACCCTGGGACGGTCTTGGCACACTTGTCAAAACTCAGATAACCATCAACTCAACATATGGGCTTACTTCTGAAGTCTTCAATCTATTCTATTAATCTCTACATCTATCCTTATAACAGAATCACACTGTTGGAAAAGTTTCGCACATATTATCAAAGTCATGCAAGTGTGAAATCTCCATTTTATTTTATTTTTGTTTTAAAGATTGGTTGCTATTCTGGTTGCCTGAAATGTTCAAATTAATTTTAATATCAACCTGTCAATTTTTGCAAAGTAGCCAACTGAAAATTTATCAGAATGTACATTGCTTCTGTATATCAATTTCAGAAATACAGAGATTTTTAGCAATACTATTTCTCTGATCTATGAACATGTGATGACATGTGATGAATTTCATTTAGTTAGCTGTTTAATTTCTTTAACCACTATTTTGTTGTTAAGACAGTATAAAGTGTACACTTTAAAAATTATTCATGGGAGGAGGGGTTGTAGGGATAGGCAAGTTGGTAGAATGAAACAGACATTATTACTGTATGTATATATTTGACTACATGACCAATATGATTCTGCAACATGTACACTTAGAAAAATAAAATTATTTCCCACTTATGTATGATATATCAAAGTGCATAAATGCATTCTACTGTCATGTATAGCTAATTAAAACAAATTTAAAAAATTTAAAAAAATATTCCTACAGGTTCAATTTTTTTCCTGCTATTATAAATAAAATCATCTTTTTATTTCCATTTTCAATTTGTTCATTGCCACTGTTGAGATATACAACTTTGAATTTTTTTACATTGATCTTGCATTTCAGTGTGGCTTATTACATTGATGTATTTTTTATGTATTGAGCCAGTGTTTCTTTTTGTAAAAATCCCACTTGGTTCTGTTATAATATCCTTTTTACATTTGGCTGAATTCAAGCTTGTAGCATTTGTTGAATATGAATGTATCCATATTCTTAAGATATCGACAGACTGTTGTTTTCCTTTAAGTCTTTTTGGTTTTGATATCAGATATACTGTTCTTATAGGATAAATGGATGTATTCCCCCACCCCTGGTTCTATTTTTTGGAGCTTTTATAAGGATTAATGTTAGTCCTTCCTTTCCTTTTGGAAAAATTTAACAATGAAGACACTTAGGTCTACGCATATCTTTCTCACTAATTATTTGTTTCTCTATTCAATTTGCTTATTTCTCATAGATACACATTTCTATTCTTTCCTGAGTCAGTTTCAGTAGTTTGTTTCTTTCTGGAAATATTCCTATTTTATCTAGGTTTTATAAAAGCAAATAAAATAAAGGTAAAGAAAATTGGACTTAAAAAAAAAAAAGGAAGAAACATGCTGGGTGGAAATAGATTCCCATTAAATGACACATGTGCACACATGGATCAAACCCAGTGCCTCAAGCATGCTAGGCAAGCACTCTACCACTGAGCCACAACCCCGGCCCATGTTTCTTCTTTTTAATAACAATCTTTACTTCAGTTTCTATTAATGAATAACATGTCATAATTTGATAAGTGTTTTTCTCTTCTAATTTGACAATTCAATTGAAAACCATACTTCTCTGTTGCTCTACAGTCACTATGTGCAGTGCATGGCCACAGATACATCCTAAGTTCATATTTGTTTTGTTTAAAGTAGAAGAGTAAATGGATATAAAACTTAATAATTTCAGTTTGAAATTATCAGTAAAGAATTTTACTGGACCACCAAGACTCAAATTGACCTATTTTTTAAAATTTTTATCAAATTGTACTTGAGGTCTGGGCCACCTACCTATCTCAAAAATTAGAGCTGCGTTTCCAAACTTGAGGCTCTGAAAGCAATGCAGAGTGTTATTGTGCTTTGTGACATACATGAAAGAGTAAAAATCTTCATGCTACTGTCCACCTATGTTGTGGAAAGACTTCTGTGTGGATGAAATTACAATGTTTGATCCCACCTAACCCCTGCACAATAATTGACGCCTGAGAGACACGATCAGTATTCTAAATTTAATTAAATAACAGATACTAGAATTTAAGACTGCATCTTAAGGTTTATTATCTCCTTGTCCAGAATGATAATCCCATTATCTTTACTAACATATAAATTTAAAATAATAAACTTCTACATATCTATAAAATAAAACATGATGGCTCTGGATAACAATTTAAAATCAGCATGTGGGAATGTATGCATATGGTTAAAAATAAGTAGATTACAAGAGCTTGTCGATAAAGATGGGGATGAAAAATCAGTGATGTGTAGTCCACATGATTCTTAATATTCAATGCTGAAGTACTACACACATGAAAAAGTGTCCTTCAACCTACAATTGTCCCCTCTTTCTAATATTTTTGTACAGGCTGTGAGTTTATTTGGAATGATTGAGAACAGAAGTGCTTCAGATTTCATACATTTATGGATCTTGGAATATTTGTATATACAAAAAGAGATATATTAGGGATAGCACTCAAACATAAAAATTTACATAAAACTCATATATCCTTATCACAAAGCCTGAAGGTAATATTATACAACATATTTACTATATGTTGAGGTCAAGTGTGAATTTTCTAATTGTGGTGTTGTGTCAGCACATAGAAAGCTGCAGAATTTGGAGCATTTTGCATTTGGGATTTTAAAATTAGAGAGTCTGAACCTCATGTGATTTTCTATATTTAGATTTAATCTAAGAATAATTACAGCTTTAATTTAATAGACAATTCAGTTTTAAACATTAGTTTTTTGTTTGTTTGTTTGTAAAGTGGAGTGTATTTTACACTTCTGGAAAGACATTGTCAAGAATAAACTTCTAGCCAAGATATAGTAAAGAAAGAAGGGCAGGGCATTGTGGCACATGCCTGTAATCCCAGTGGCTTGGGAGGCTGAGGCAGGAGAATGACAAGTTCAAAGCAAGCCTCAGCAATTTAGCGAGGCCCTAAGTAACTTTGTGGGACCTTATCTCTAAATAAAATACAAAAAAGAAGGGCCATGGTTAAAGCACCCCTGGAGTCAACCCTTGATAACATGTAGTAAGGAATCAAATTCATATGTTCTTACATACAACCTGAATTGTATTCAAATATATGAAAAAAGTTTTTAGCTTACCTTCCAAAAAACCTTTTGAACTTATATGCATATCTCTAATTCCATTATCTTATTCATTCCAAGATATTCAATATATTTTCTCTAGGTTATTATAACAGGTTATTAATAGACCTATCTACATCTATTATTAACTTCTGCTCTATTCAGTATGCTAAAAAACTGGAATCTTTTAATATCTAAATCTTGCCAATTTTTCACTTAAATTCATTTACTGATTTACAGATAGAGTACTAGTTTATAAGCATGATTTCAAATTTCTCTATGCTCTATCTCTTTCCTATGTGTTAAGATCTCATGGATCATATTGAGTAAAATCCTGTTGAAATGCTTATAAGCAAAAATAGGAAACTTTAATGAGCCTCAAGATAAAAAAATACACAAAATTTAAGAATAGATTAGAACATGAGTCGGGTATAATGTAATAAATTCTCTTTCCCACTCTCGTTTACACATTTTAAGTATTTGTTGAACTGTTTTTTATAACTTCAGTTCTGCTTATTCTTCATCCTATGGCACATAGTACAGCATAGATGATAGTTAACAGCTTTTAATTTTCTTTTTTTTCAAAAACATAATGGTGTAAAAGTCAAAATATTTTTCAAACTAAATCCCATATAAAGAACTCTGATTGACAAAGAATGTAACAGAAACTCATCCTTAGACAATTGACTATACCACTGAACTCTCTGAAATATTTTAACTCATTGTAGTTAGGGAAAATATTAGAGGTAAGGGAAGTTTCAGCAGTCCAGAAGTCAAAAGTCAGATGTAGGTTATTTATTGGACTTTGGTAGGTGGGTTTTAGCATTTTTTTTAATGGAGGGCTGATGTAGAATGGGTCCAGTCTGTGATATAATAGTTTAGGAAAGGCAAAAGCAGAAAATCATGGGTTCTGATGGGAGCTTATTGCTTAATAGGCAAAGGGTTCGCTCAAGTACGTCTACTGTAACCTTTGATAAATTGATCTATAAGGGATTTCTGGAAAAGAACCTTACCATTATTTACTGACTGAGTCTCATATTACCCTTGTAAATTTTTCTGGAAGACACAAATAAATAACACTAGCACAGATTGTCTCTTATTTCTCAGTTGCATTTAGAGAGACTTTCCCAGTTCTTAGTCTCCCCCTTGTTTTCCTTCTGCAGTCGCGTCTGGATTATGATAATTTGAATATTATAATACAATCCTTTATAATTTGGAAACATGATCAATCCTGATGTATGTCACTATTCCAAGAGTCATATGTAAATATCAAGTTTCTGGTGGCACTTGTTTTAATTGCCACGTTTTCCTCTTATTTTGGAAGGTGGTTATCTGTGTCACCCTCTGATGGATTTATGACTCTAAAGAAAACACATTGAATACTGAAGTGAAGACAAATACGAAGAGGAGGATTCTGTTTGGAGTTTGTGGTCTACTTCTAAATTAAGAGCCAACAGAATCAGGATCAAACCTAGAGAACATAGTCTCTCCCCAGTGTTAAGAAGTCTCAGGATGGAGATCCGAGGTGGGGTGGAGCTAGGCAGGGCTCCCTGATCACAACAGAGAAAGGGGACAGTGAAGGAACAGCTGACCTGAGAAGTGGGTGACAGAATAAATGCTCTAAGAACCTCTATTACATAGTCTGGGACCTGGGGACACTTGAAGTTTGGTGGCCAGAGTAGAAAATAAGGGCAGAGTTCCCTAGCCCTGAAACAGGACCAGGGAGGGAGTGTGGGAGGGGCAAAAGAGAGAGAAAGAGGGAGCAGAAAATCACAGAAGCTCGCCCTAACAGCAGCTGGAAAGAGCAGCAGACAGCATTAAAACTCAAGGGGAGCAGCTGAGTCAATGAAGGAAATCAGGCAGTTGAACCCAAACCATGGATAAAAAGCCCCTCTGGGCATGGTAGCCATTTTGTGAAGCCCACATCTGACCTGACCAGTCACCTGGAAAGAAATTAAATCACTGTGGCATCTCCTCACCTCCAGATAGCAATAAATTAAACCAGGGGGAGTACCCTCCGCAGTGAGATCTCTTAAAGTGTCCATTTAGAAAAACACTTGGAGAGGGAGGGCTGAACCCCTTTCCCCACCTGCTGAACAAGGGGAGTGGGTGGAGCAGACCTCGACTGGGAAGTGGGAGCTTGGACCAGAGCTCAGCACAGCTTCCCCAGGAGCCAGGGCAGAGTTGGAGTGATGCCCAGATGCCTTCAATTTGCAGCGACAGGAAGTGACAACTCAAATCCAAATGGGAAAGCAGTTTTGGTCCTGGGCAGAGGAAAAGGAAGATACCTGGGTCATGGCCAATGACTGGCTAGTGGGCAGCCCTTCACGGTAAGAAGCTGCCTGGATCTCCAGCAGCATAGAAGGAAGGGACCTCTTATCCCCTCTTACATTGTCTGCTACTGCCACGAATACTCCCCATCTATATTTTTCTTCTTTTTACCTTGGTGCATATTGACCTTTTCTAACTTTTCTTTCTTTTTTCTCTTTTGCCCCATTTTTTTTCCTCTTCTTTCATCCCTATCCACTGCTGGATCTTGGCAGCAACCAGTAGGAAGCTGAATCATGGTGGGAAGTTGCCTGTATAGGAGGAAGCCTAAGGAGACAGTGACCAGATCGGCACAGCTATCAGGAGTTTGGTCCAAGTGGAAAGTTCCCGGGTCCAGGGCAGTAGAGAGCTATCGCACCTGCCACTGACTCACAGCTACAGCTGGCAAGTGTTTGGATGGATGCTGCCTTAGTCACAGTCGGCATAGGTAGCAGCACCCTAGGTTCACAACCCGAGGCAGTGGTAAGTTCAGAAAACTTAACACCAAAACAACAAATTGTACAAGTCATCAATCAGCCAAAGGACTAAACAGACACCTTTCAAAAGAAGAAATACAAAATGGCCAAAAAATAGAAGGAAAAAATGCTCGACATTTCTATCGAGTCAGGAAATGCAAATCAAAACTACACTGACATTGACATTTCTTCAAACTCCAGTCAGGATGACAATTATCACGAGTCCAAATAATAATATATGTTGGTGAGGATATAGGAAGAAAGGTACACCCACTCATTGTTTGTTGGAGTGCAAATTAGTCCAACCCCTCTGAAAAGCAGTATGGTGAATCCTTAAAAAACTAGGAATAGACCCACCATGTGACCCAGCTATCCCATTTGTTGGTATATATCCCAAAGATTTAAAATCAGCATCCAACAGAGATTTCGCTACATCAATGCTTGTAGTAGCAAAACACAATAGCCAAGCAATGGAGCCAAAAGGTCCCAGTCAACAGATGAAAAAAGTCAATGTAAAACACACACACACACACACACACACACAGATGCATATACATACATATGTCTATACACACTTATAAACACAAGGGAGTATTACTCAGCCATAAAGAAGAATGAAGTTGTGGCACTTGCTGGTAAATGGCTAAAACTGGAGGAGACCATTATGCTACATAAAATAAGCCAGATACTAAAAGCCAAAGACCAAATGTTTTCTCTGATATGCAAAAACTAGTCCAAAATAAGGGGGGAAGAAGAAAAGGAAGGAAGGAAGGAAGGAAGGAAGGAAGGAAGGAAGGAAGGAAGGAAGGAAGGAAGGAAGGAGAGAGGAAGGGAAGGAAGGAGGGAGTAAGAAAGGGAGAGAAAGAAAGAGAGAGGAAAGGGAAAGAAAGAAAGGAATAAAGAAAGAAAAGAGAAGAGGGAATCCTATCAAAATAGAAGAGATATCAGTGAAGTAGATGAAGGGGATTGAGGGGGAGGAAGTGGAGATTGGAAAAGGGGAACCTTTTCCATTTAGGCATATGGAATACACCACAGTGAATCTTAACTTTATGTATATTCACCAGGCACTAATTTTTTAAAAAAGTAAACAGCAGAAAGATCAGTAGAGGAGAGGGAAAGGAATAAGGTGGGGGGAGGGGGAGGAAAGGGAAGTTCTGGGGACTGAATCAGAGCAAATTATATTCCAAACTTTTATAAAAATGTCAAAATAAGTTCTAGAATTATGTATAATAGAAAGGAACTAATAGAAATATTTTAAAAACAATAAACTATTAGAATTAGGTATGTGGACATTAGCTGATCATCTAATTTCATAATTTCTTTATTTAATTCTTATATATTTGGGGTAGCACTTAAAATCAGGAAAGTAAATAGGAATGTAAATGTAGTAGTCTTTTTCCAAGAGGACAGTAGTACTGCTTCAAACAGTCAGTTTTATATCTAATGCTGCTGTGTTTCAAACCACCATCTGTACTGTCTCAGGTAACTAGGTCTATTGGGCTAATAGACACTGTGTCTATTGGAGCATTAAGGATTCTCCCCACTTTCTGTGCATCTTGTAAAGCATAATTCAAATAATTTTGAGGTCAAAGTAAAACTTTCCAATATTTCTCTTGAGTGAAGAAGCTTTCTGATTTTAAAAAGGGATTTAGGTTTTCTCCTCCAAAATAATTCTGTTAATAATTCCAATCCTGCTTGTGCTAATTCACATGATTGATGCAGCAGCACTTCTTAGAACACAGCTCATGCCTGCTGCAGTTTCTGTTCCTGTTCTGTACTCAACTCAAAGAAAGTCTTTCATGTTGCTCTGTAACTGGGTCATTGCTATATTCCTAAATGTGGAATTTGCTGCATTCAGAACTCAGAATCCCTTCAAGCAATGTGCTTCCTTTTCATGGTAGGAGGTCCAAAATGTAATAATTAGTTTTTAGCGGGTAGATTTAGCCTTGCTTCTGACCACTGGACTCTTAAACTCCTAAAATTTTAGATGGATCCAGGACATATATCTGGAATATTCAGGTCATGAATCTATAGAATATTCAAACCATGTACTTGTGCTCACCCTCTGGGGCACACGTATCTTACCAACACCTCTAGGATATTAGCTATCTCGTTCATCTCATCCGTTCACTAGAATGTCATCTATGTAATGGATTGATGTTGTACTCTGCAAGATTCTGGGATTGTCCCTGTTTCCTTGGACTATATTGTGTCACCAGGTATAGAACTTATTGGGGAGATAACTAGAAGTATTTTTTATTCATTTCATCTGAATCTTACATGTTTTTTGTTATATTTACTAATTGGGGTATAAAATAACATATTCACCAAATCAATGTCTGCATACCACATACCCAGGGTTAGATAAAAACACTATAGCTAAACTATCAGAACTAGCATAACAGCTAAACTGGCAACAACTGTTTCTATGGGGTTTGTGTTAGTTTATAGTCACTCTGGTGAATAATTTTACAGCTGACATATCACATTTTATTCATTGACGGGGTCCACATTTGCAGTCAGGAAATGAATACATAGTTCCCAAACCCCATCTTATAAGCTTTAGAGCTGTGTGTTTCCAGAAGCATGTTGAGACAGATTTGGATGTGCAATGTTAATAATTAATAACTGTATAAAGAAGGGAAATGAGCAGGATAAGTAAAGGAAGAAGAGGAACAGCAATGTAGAACTTGATTAACTTTGCTGACATGATGGAGAGTTCAAGAATGCATACTGCCTTCAGATTGTTCAATGTTAGGCCAAAATGTCTGGGTTTCTTTTTACCCTCACCTTGTTCTGATACAAGTCCAAGAGTCATTCTTCCCTGGGAACCACAGAGTATCTGTTTCTTGACTGTTTTTCACAGTTAGGCAGAAAGGGCTTCCTTGAAAAAAGGATCTGGGTGGTATATCTGTGTCTACCATAAGTGCAGTTTGGGTTCATGGATATTTCTCAACATATATTTAAGGAATCTTAGCTAACTTAAAATATGGTTTAGTCCATTTCTAAAGAAGAGAGAACTCAGCTGAATCCATTCAACTAAAATGTTACAAGGCACCTATGTTTATGGAAATATTTATTGAATGGATTATATTCATTGGGATTCAAAAAGAAAAATATCTTCACCCAGCACTCTTAGGAAATATATGTATGTATACACAGTCACAGTAAATATATACATGTGTGTATATGTATATATACACACACACATACATGTATATAATTACATATATGCATTACATCTTTTTCAGGCATTAGATAATCCAGTCCTATGCAAAATAAGCCTCTTATATTCCCCAGTTGAGTAAGTTTGATCTTACTTCTTCCTGGGAACCTGGTAGAGATGTACGTGATATATTTCTTCTTCATATCATACATAGAAGTGTAGAAGCACATTCAGTCGGCTACAGAAAATTCCCTTTCTACCTAATGTATACAACCTGGACTCTTGTCTCTGTAACTGAATATATATGTGCCAACATTGTTTTGCTGATATCACCTTGCCTCTGAAGCAAGACCCTCTTAATGTGAAGTCCTTTTGAAATGACTCAGAATGGACTTCATTTTCCAGAGTCCCTATCTGGTTCACTGAATCCTTATGCATCCTTTATAAATCTCCAGTTGCAGATGCCAAGCTAGACCCTTCATTGGTGAGTCAGATATCATTCCCTGAACTAATCCATTTCTGAAGCCACATACCACAGTCCACAAATAGTTATCTTGAACTTTCTCTCACATAGCTTACAGTGATAAAGGTTTATCTTCACAAGCATTGCAAACTGGCAATTCCTCCGAAATAAATTCACCCTTTCCAATTTCTACAACCCTCAAACAAATCTCATTTATGTTCCTGAGTTGGGTAATACATTAAGGGTCACAAATGAGTTTCAAAATATTTTACCTAGTCTCACACAGGTGCTATAACACTCATCCTACTTTTCTGCATCTATGAGGACTCTGCCAAAATTTTACAACAGGCAAAAAGTCTCATTTAACACAGTGTGTAATCAGAGTAATTTCTCTGGGCCTGGGACATACCTCACAATCCTCACATTATTCATCTGCAGAAGAGGGAAGGTAAAGTTAGCAGAAGAGAATGGCTTAGGATTTAATGAAGAGCAAATGTCAAAAGAAGTAAATAATTCAAATATAGATTACATATAAATAATTTGATAGTACCACAAAATTTTCAAGGGCATAAGAAATGCAGAATGTCTTCTACATTGTATGTAATTTGTTTTTTCTAAGCCCAAATTATACCTGTGATCCTATAAATACCTGTTTTCTTTTAGATGAGGAAATTAAAGTCTCCATGATTTTGTTTGTGTTACCACTAGTATATGGTGTATCATGTTTCAAATTCAGTTCTATCAAAGTCCAGAGCCCAAGATGGTCCAAGAACATTTTTCCAGTCAGTAGTTATATATGATCAGCAGTGCCCAGGTAGAATTAAAAGGCCTTCATTAATCTGCTTACATTAATTTATAGATCTAGATTTTTTTTTTCAATTTTAAGATAAATTCAATTGTATCACTAACATTTTATTATATGTAGATATTCTTTAAGCAATATAATATATTTGTATTGAAAAAATACTACCAAAATTGAAAAATGTCTCCAAGAAGATTCTTTGGATTATAATAGAAGGAATATCAATATTAATAAATACACAATGCAAAATTAAATAACAATTATCATTTATTTTAATTTGTAAAACCCAAAGGAAATATATATATATATATATATATATATATATGATGCAAATTCATAAATATTATAGAGAAGTGATATATGTAATGCATACATGCATGTACCTGTATAGGTGTATGTATGTATGTACAAATATACATGGAAAATGAACATACATGTGTGAATGAACATACATGTATAAAACAATACACATATACATAACAACCTACATGTATTTATTAAATGCATATAAACTTATAAATTATACATATGTATGAAGATGCATTTGCACAAGGGACTTGAATATAGGAATGAAAGGAGAAAATAATTTAGATGGTTAAAATGAGCAGGAGACAGGTGTTTATTGGGGCAATGAATATTTTTTTGACTACAAGGAATATTTTAATCACCTATTATGTAATAGGTGAATACAATATATGTATTTCCTGTGTTAATGGGACTTCTGCTTTATGAATGGTGATAATAAGCATTTTGGGCTGGATTTCTGGTGGATGGTCCCTACTTCGTAACTCATGCCAATAAGCAGAGGTAATTAATTACCCTTCTGCATCAAACAAACAAATGTAATTACACTTGCCTAACTCAATCCAACACATTAAGCTATTTACCTCTCATTACCTTTTTTATTAAGAGCAATTTTAGGTTACAAGGACAGAATATTCCCTTAGTAGGCAAAAGTAATTTTTATGGTGTATCTATAGAATGGATATTTAATGACCAAGTCTATGCAATCGATCAATTCAAAACTTAAATACCTGTCTATTCCAAATTATTGTAAAGGTTTAGTCTAGCACATACTTTTAACCTGTTAAGAACACTTGGACTACAAGCATAATAATTAAAATAAAAATCTGTTCATTATTTGGATAGGGCCCCATCACTCATACTTCCAGATTCTATGAAGAACCAAAATGCTCAACATTAATAAAACAAATAATTAAATCAATCAATGGGCAAATAAACTGCTCAGAACATTTTTTAATACTTACTCTAGTTTATAATTATCATAATGAGTGGTTGCATGAAAAAAGTTACATTTTCTTCACCAGAAGCTCATGAGAACTTAAACATTTTGTTTTGATTCCTAAGCAAGTCCAACATGGCCAAGCAGCCAGCCCCCTGCGGCTGCTGTCATGACTGCCACAGATTGAGAAACCCTATATTGGTGAGGCTAATAGACAAAGAGACTATTGCAGTTGCCCTGACCAGAGTGGACCTGCAGAGAGGATATGGCCTCCCCAGTGACAACAGGAAGATGTGCTGATACACAACACAAAATGTTAAGCATTGATGCCCGGTAGGAACATTGATCAGTGCAAGACAGATTTTTAACCAAGAACTTTTGGAAAAATTCTTCTTCTTTTATCCATGAAAGACCCTTTTAAGACCTAGTACCTGATATGGCCTTCCACAAGATATACAAGGAAATCAAGCAATTGGCTATGCTTGCTGGGATAAGATCTAATAAGATGTTATTTCTTAAAAAAAAAGTGCCCTAATTTATTGAAAACTAACCCATTTATTTTATTAATAAACTATGTTTTACCAGTTTCCCAAAAGCAAATTCATTGCTCTCATTCATTATTTTTTTAATTTAAAAATATGTATTAAACACCTAATATATGTTCATTACTATTCAGGAGGTACCAACAAAAAGTAACACAGTTTCTACTCTCAGGGATCTTATATTCTAATATTGAAAAATAAGCAAACAAAACTAATGACTACATCCATATTTTTGTTGTTATAACAGTTAGCAAGTACTGTGAAGAACAATGAACCAAAGGGAGAGGAGAGATTTGTTGATGAGGGAAGATATTAGAAAACATCAGGGGATTATAAAAATATTCTAGAAATCTTAAGGTCTTTGACCACAGACCTAGATAAATTAAGGCAGTGGGCTGAATGAGCATTGGAGAAAGAAGACATTCCAGAGTATTTTTATCAACTTTTTTATCGCTGTGAACAAAAGAATTGACAAGAACAATGTAGAGAAGAGAAAGTTTATTCGAGGCTCACATTTTCAAAGGTTCAGTTCATGGCTGGCTGACTTGATAGCTCTGGTCCTAAGCTGAGGCAGAATGTCTTGGCAGAAGGGTGTGGTGGATGAAACCTGCTCAGGACATGAACACCAGGAAGCAGGGAGAAAGCTCTGCTCACCAGAGACAAAATAGAAACCCCAAAGGCACACCCCATTGACCTATCTCCTCTAGCCACACCCTATGTGCCTACCATTACCACATAGTTAATCCTTATCAGTGGATTAATCCACTGGTTAGGTTAAGGCTCTCAAAACCCAATTAATTCACTTCTGAATATTCTTTAATTGTCCAACATGAGCTTTTGGGGGACACCTCATCTCTAAACCATAACAGAGATAGGCATGAAAGCAAAGGACCAGTGGCAAATGGCTGCTTGGTGTGTTCACAGAACAGTGAGTTTAGTGCACATAGGAAAGCAATTGCTCCTCATGCTCTCATTTTAGTGATGCCTATTAAACCTCTAACAATAGAAAACTCGGGCACAAAAATGTTTCTGCACAATGGTTATTCACAGATGCCATTCAACATTCCCAGAAGGAGCTTTACCCATAAGTTGGGGCATCACGTAAATGCTGTGAGCCCATAAACTTGTAGCTCACTAATTATCCCCACCTCATTCCTCCAAAATATTCTTTTATATCAAATCTCTTTGTGAATGAGAAAAAGCTATAATGTCCCAAGAAAGTGGTTCTCATTATTAAAAACTAAATGTAATATATTTCTATTAAGTCTAAATCACTCCTGTGACATACTGAAAATATTGGCCTTTTCAGTCCCTTTGGATGTGTATACATGTGGTATCATGGAGATCTGAGTGATTTACAAATAATAGGAAGATAAGTATATATAATGTTTATGTGTGTATACATATACATACATATATATTCATATATATGTATGAATATATTTATCTCCTGGAAAATGGTGAGTAGATAGATGGTCTCCAATTTGGATGTCACTGTGTATTCAAACCAGATTTTGTGGTTGAACAAATATTTGTTATATGCCATGTACTGTTCAGGACACTAGGGACATATTGGGAAACAGAATATGGGAAAAAGTCCATTTCCTGTGAGGTAATTCTCTGTTTTGTGCTTTTAGGTCTTTAAAAGATTTTAGGTTTGATGGGAAATTCTTTTGCAAAATGATAACAGACTTCTGCTGATTTATTGATATTGATTTGGAGCATAAAATAGAGAAGTAGGACAGCTTTAACTGTTTCAGGAGTTAAAAGATTTATGATTCCTTTTCTTTTTCTATGTGGGTAGTAATATAAAATATCATTTTAATAAAATGGCACATCATTTGAAGAAGAAGAAATATTTTCATGTACAGACCCATTCTAAGTTGTAGAAAGTGTTTTTATTCTGTTTCCTAAAACATCCTACAAAGTATTTTACTTATATTGCCATTAGTGTGCTTATCCACATAAGTAAGTCTTTCTATTTATATAGCAATTAATTCTACATTGCCTTTGGGGGTCTATATTGTGTCTCTGGTGACTGAGGACTCTTCTTCTACCATGCTCTTCTGTCTCACTTTGGACCCAGAGGAATGGAGCCAGCTGTCTATGGACCGAGACTACTGAAACAGTAAGTGACAAACAAACTTTCTTCCTCTGAAATTGTTTTTGTCAGGTCTTTGCTCTGCAGCCAAAGAAAAAGCTGACAAAATCATTTATACTTGGTGACTTTTAGGAAATGATTGATAAAAAAAAGGTCGTCAAAAAAGCTCTAGTTTTCAGGAGCTATTACCCTTAGGACAACTGGAAGCATTAAAATATATTTTCTTGAGATGTTAAATTTGAAATAGCACAGATTTTGGTGATACTGTATGTGGAAACTAGGAGATTGGTGACAACTGAACATTAGAGAAGGCAAGAGAGAAGAAGGAAGTGTGATCCACCATGTCAAACATAAGTGAAAAGAGGGCTAATGAAAAGCTTTGAAATGTGCCACTGCATTTCCTAACTGGCATGGTTTTGGTGACTTAGGAAGAAAAAAAATCAAGGGAGTGATGAATGAAGGTTTAACATTGTAGCAAATATAACATAAGAATAAACAACTACAAAATAGGCACTACCTTTATAGCAAAATGGTTTTAATAGGAAGCGACAGATGTATATTCTAGATATTCAATTTTTATTTAAATAGGATAGTCTTGAAATACCAAAAGTCAATATATAATTTGAAGATAAAGATAGGAACAAGAATGGATAGGAAATGATCCACTGAGGATGTGGGAAATAGTTCAAAATAAACACAAAAGTGCAAAGAGGGAAGCAACCTGCTCTTCCTAATGAGTCGATGAGTTCTTTGAGGTTTAATTATGCACTCTTTTTTCCTTTTTTTATAAAGATGTGAGGCAACATCTCCTTTCTATTGTTCTTTGTATAGTGTGTCAAATGAAGCTATCTTTGCCCTAAATGTATCAATTTGTATAATGATCAAAGAAGGGAAATCCCACAAATGTTTTAAAGATTCTTTGATTGTATGTTTTACCTAATAAATTTGATTTTCTATTTAAAACAATACTAGTAGTTGCATGTGTGTCTGGTCTCTTTCACTGAACTGTACCAAAGGTTTCTTAATGGATCAAAGATGAGTGAATTATAACTTGAAACACAAAGGTAAAGAAAATACCAAACCTGGCATATCTAGTTGTTATTGGCATTGAAAATAAGTGGGCATAGATTTTCATTTTGGTGTGGTTACATTTTTCCTTGTAATGCGTTGTAGGCCACTCTAAATTCATTCTTTAAAAAGAACTTTATAAATGGCAATTAATGGAATCTGAAAAAAATGTCCCATGAGTAAGATAATCAGATAATGCAAAATCAATTTCATTGTTTTATAAAACTTCACAGTTTCCATGATGGATTTTAAACCCTTATGCACCTTCTTTGGTAGTCTTCTTATCAAAAGAACTTGTCTCATTTTCTTCTCACTAAAGGTGAAATGGGGTTAGCAACTCAACTCTAGGCAACAATCTGATGTAAAAGCAGTGGGGCAGATCATGCAGTCTTTGCTGCTTCTGCTAATGCAGGAGGGATCATCTTGGAAATGCAGTCACCATGCTATGTACAAGTCAAGCAATCACAAAGAAAGCCCCCATGTTGGCATTCCAGCACCATCTCCAACTGAAGTTCCAGCTGACAACCAGAGGCACTGAGACAGTGAAGGTAAAGGTAAAGGTGTTTCCAGCCCTTACCCAACACTAGCTGATGCCACACAAACTGTTTTATATGTCTTTCCTACATTGCAGATTCATGCATTAAATGAATAAAATTGTTGGAAGCATTGAATTCTGGAGTGGTTTGTTATTTAGCAATAGATACTAGAATCAACTTCCACAAGCTAATGATACAGTAATGTTAAAGAAACTATACAATCATTTCTCAAATTGTTTTCTCATTGATCCTTTCTCTATGATGACACACAGGAGGCAGTATTGTAGGGTCTGTTTGGGGGAATGCTTAGTATGTGTTTTTTCAGAAAAGATGAAAAAGTTCTCTGAAATTTTTAAAATAAATGTTTTTAAATAACTTTTAGTGAGTACTATATAGAGTATATACATCATAATACAGTTAACATTTTCTTTCAAGATTTTCTAGAATTTTAGTATAAAAATACTGCATTCTTCCAAATGACCTATCACTTCATTTGCACCAAAAATGCACACACAAGTATCTGCACATGCACACATATTTTTTCATATTTTTTTTCCAAGTCAGAATTAATAATGGGCAAAAAGTTACCCTGACTTATTATTTAATTTCTCAAGAAAAATGTATGCCCAAAATAATTTGATAATTACTAAATGCAATGATTCCTCACTGTGTATTTTTCAAATGAATAGTCTAATAAAGCTTTTAAAAATAACTTTAAAAATCAACTGTTTTCATCTGTATAAAATTTCATAGATATCATTACAGTCTTATTCTCCTTGAGTTATCAGCAAATTTCCACCTTCACATTTATATTTTTACAATAAGACACATGCTTTGAAGAATGACACTTTTCACTATGCCTTTCCTCATAAGATGAATATTTATTTCAACTATGGAATACCCACTGCACATTGTTACTTTTCCAATCTTGATTTCCATTTCACAAAGTCACAGTGATGCCAATAAGATGATATTTACTGTCCTGTTTTCAATCTTAATTTAAGTTTACTTATTAAGTAGCCTTGGTATGTTGGTTTATAGATACTGAGTCCATAAATCTACTAAAATCAAAGGACCCTAAGCCATGCTTCTGAAATCCAATTTCAACTCACAGACAGCATTTCAAACACAGATACTTCCTTATAAATTTTATTTTCTCTTCTGTAGTCCCAAAGCTCTAGGATAATCTGCTATGAAGTTGATATAATACAAGGTTTCATTAGACCTATTGGGTTTCTTGATCTAAGAACCACAGCACTGAAAAAGTACAATATTGTCTTATTTTTAAAATTCTTTACACATTTACCTCCCTATTATCCTTCAATTCTTGCAATTATATTTTAAAGTTTTACATGAATGCAGTTTATTTAAATCACACATTTGCTCTACCTTCTAAATGAGCACCATGTTTAGGACAAAACAAATTTGCATTAAATCAGGAGCACCCTTTTATCTCTATTTTGCTATATCTGTAAAGAATCCATGAATAAAACAAGAAAATGTCATAGTATGAAATGACATAGAAATTATTTTGTTAAAATATAGATGGCAAATTAAATTTCATGATTATTGAATAAATATTTACCTAAGTAGATGACTTAAAGAACAAGTACAATTAGAATAAAACATGGGTAATATTCTATAATCATAATCTTTCATTATCCTTCTTTCAGTTTCTAAAGTATATCTAAAATTTCTCCAGAAGGTATTATGAATATAGATATTATTTAATTAACTAAAGAACTCTGTACTGGATAAACAGTTTTAGAATAATCAATGAAACCAAAGGCCTGTTATCTTTAAAGTATATTCTAGCAAGGGATGTAGAGAAACATATAAATGAAGGAACAATAGGATTTCAGGAAGTGCTTAGGTGCTGAGAGAAGGAAGTGAACTGAAACTTCTGGCACAGGATTAGTGAATATGTAATCAGAGTACAGATCAGCAGTTGTGCATAGGTCTGGGACAGACACAGCCTAGTCTGATTATCACTGAAGCCTAAGGTAAAAAATATTTGAGCACACTTTAGAGAAATGTATAAAACAAAGGCATTCAAATACCTGGGAGAAAAGGATTCTAGGCAAAGGGAAAAATGAATTGAAAGGCTCAGATAGGACTAAGATCTTAGATACTGATGAAAGCAAAGATCCAGTCTGGCTATAGAAGCAGAAGCCAGAAAATAGCTGGAGCATCAGGTCTTAAGCATGGAGTACGGAATCAGATACTGCAGTTCAATCCTGGTCCCACCATGACATAATGTTGGGCAGTTGACTGATTTGCAGCCTCTGTGTTTTAATCTGTCATTTGAGAATATTAGTGCACCTGCCTCATAGAATATCTATCAATAAACATGATGGATAGGTATAATGGCCTGGGAACAGGCCTACTCAGCTGCTGCAATGGTGAGAGATAAGCTCAAAGAATTATTCCAAGACCAGACTATGTAGCATCTTGTAGACCACAAAAAGAAATTTGCATTTGTCCTGGACATAGAGTCCAGAGGTTATGGAACACTGGAAAA
Organism: Callospermophilus lateralis; assembly: GCF_048772815.1. Taxonomy (NCBI): domain Eukaryota; kingdom Metazoa; phylum Chordata; class Mammalia; order Rodentia; family Sciuridae; genus Callospermophilus; species Callospermophilus lateralis. The sequence goes on along the minus strand of NC_135308.1, from coordinate 20,910,204 downwards.
ACTCGATTTTTTAAAGAATAAAAGAGCTACCTTAATTTTAGTCATATGTTTGCTGTTAGTATTGTGTTAACTTGGGTAAGTCACTTGACATTTCTAACATGATATTTACACAAAATCAGGCACACAATTTTATGGTAATTAAGAACAAGGCACTTCTTGTTCCAAAACTCATGAAAAATTTTATTTGGAGTTTTCAAATCAAAATCAATATGAAGAAAAATAAAATGCTATATGTCATTATATCAAAAATAATCTTATAAATAGTTAGGCACCTTAAATTTAATTTTTATTTCAAATAGATTTTTCTTTTTGATATTTTAAAAGGGTTTAATAAAATATAATTATTTTTCATGTCCAAATAACTTTTTCATAATTAATAAGGCATGCATAACTTATTCATTTTAGGGTCATAGATAAGGGTAAAATACAAACATTTTCAAAATTTGTACTCATCAAAAATTAACTGCTCAATTATTCTCAGAATTGCATGTGTTTATGTCTAAAAAAATACTTTCAAGGTAAAAGCTTCTCAAGATTTTCACATAAATACTGATTGATATTTGGTTTTATAAACCACAATCTCTCACTGAAATTTACAATCCATCTCTGCTTCTCCAGTTCACCTATTACATTGCTTCTTGCTCTCCTTTCCCCTCAACCCCTTGTATAAACTTATCCAAAGCCAACAACCTACCCTTCTATATCAGTTCCATCCAGTTTGTTCTTAAAGGCATCTGAGTTTGTCTGTTGAGCATCAGGTCATTTTATGGAAATAAATGATCACTGTAACCTTAGTAGTAAAAATAATTTAAGAACCTGTATATCTTAGAGCTGTAATTCCTTCTGAGGCATTACATTTTCTGTTTTTTTTTTTCTTTCTTCTGATTAAACCTCAATATCAAGGACATTTTTCACAAAAATACAGACATTTTTCATTTTGTTGCATCCTTCATGCTTTATTTTTTCTAAAAATTATAACATTAAAAATTGCAGCTATAAAGCTTTTAGTATCAGACACTAGTTATTTGTGACATTGCATTGCCAAGAAATATTTAAATCAGGAAAATTAATATTAGTCTAAATTAATCTGTGCACAGTAATTTAATGCTTATTTGTTCTTTGTCTACTGTAAAACAATGTTCCAAAGGTATCATACATACTGATGGGTGTTAGAAAATGTTACAATGCTTAGCTTTATCTGGATCTGATGTACATTTTACTTCTTTGATCACTTTTATTCCTTTTATGATTGATAATGTTAATTGAAGAGGCTGTTTCTAATTCTTAGCATACATTATTAGGAAAGCATCTATAAATTTCTGATGCTGCTTTAAACCAAAATTGCTCTTAGAAAAGAGAATTGATATTACTAGCACTTAAAAATGATGGTGAAATAAAATTTATGAGAAAGGATAAGGATAGTTTCAAAACATTTTACAAAATTCTCTGAATATCATTAGAACAAGTTTTTATAGTAATGAAAAGATAGACAAAAAACAAGAATCCATTTTTGAAATGATACTGAATTAAAATTATTCTATTACTATTATAATCCACAGAAAGTTTGAATTTTCATGTTCTTTGAAATTTTAATATATTCAAGAAAAATTTACTTAAATGGTGTCTATTATCATGTTGTCTTGAATACAATGAGGCAATTTTGGTCCCTGTCATGGAAAGAATATTCTTGTGTATATTACCAACACAATCTTATGATGAGGGGATGTGATTACCCTCCCATTGTTATGTATTGTAGCCTTCTTTGTTAACCTAGACTATAAAATAATTATTCAGAGGAAGAAGGCTCAGCTGCAGTTTTTTTTAATTGTTGAAACAATCGTCTCCACCTCTTCCTGGGTTGGGATGTGAGAATGTGGAGAACTAGCAAACGGATATCTATAAATCCAGAGAAGGACTCTTGAGACATAAAAGTTTCAGGATTTATCTAAGAAGGTTTGGAAAATATTATCTCTTACATGTTTGGAAAACCAGATCCCTCTGGTTTGAGAAGTATAGGCAAATAATATATATATAGGCAAATAAAGATCCTTCTAGCTTGAGAAGTATAGGCAAAATAATTATGATTATATATTAGGGATCCTGTTACCTAATTCCTTTATAAGGATTCTTAAGATGCTATCTTCTATAATTTAGTTATTAATTTTGTTTCTAACTTCGTTTAACAGGATAATGTGCTTATGATTCATGATCTACAAAAGAAGTTTAGCAGTCAAATTTTAATAATATTCAAGTTGATTAAAGACTATAGATCAAAACAGTAAATAAACAACCACTGCTTATGCTTATTCTGCACTGTCATCAAATTACAATTGTAGCAGTTTGGTTGATTGTCTTTTAAATCAAAACAATTACCTTCAATACACAGAAATCATATGAAAATGAAAACAGTGCATTTCCTTAAGTGCGTACTATTAAGTATTATGTTCATAATGAAATCTCCTGAGCAGGGTATAAATTATGAAAAAGCTTTGAATATGTGTTGTGTGGGGATAAACACCTCTAGATTCATTTAGGGAAAAGAGAATGGAAAAAAATAATTAGCTTTCAGTCAATGTTTCATATGTTGTCTCCTTTATTCTGGAAATAGTTATGAAAATATTTATAGCATAATACTAAAGTTTATCAGCCTGCCCTGAAGTGAAATAGGAAAAAAATACTGTACTATTCATCAATAATGGAACTCTTGTAGAATTAGCACAAAATGGTCTATACACAAGTTTTGTTATCTGAGGTGCGAGGCCTTCTCCTGTACTATAATATTGAGAAGACCATGTGGGTAGAAATCCTGGTTCTTCTACTCAGAGCACTGCCAAAACAAACACTGCACAGGGCAAAGTTGAACAGGCAGGGGAGAGGATTCAAGTTACTACATCAGCAGGGAGAGGACACAACTCAGTCTGAACTGATCCCTGCTGAGACAAAGTGTGAGAGTTTGGAAGAACACAGTGAGGGAAAGGCGGGGTTGGGCACCTGGCTTGCTAACCGGCCTTACACCAAAGAAAAGTTAACTCTTATCTTTTGAACAAGAAGCAGTTTTTCAAATGTTTTCTCTGATATAAGGAGTTGACTCTTAGTGGGGTAGGGAGGGAGAGCATGGGAGGATTAGATGAATTCTAGATAAGGAAGAGGGTTGGGAGGGAAGGGGCAGGGGATTAGCAAGGATGGTGGAAAGTGATGGACATCATTATACAAAGTACACGTATGAAGACTTAAATCGGGTGTCAACATACTTTATATACATTTATGAAAAATGTTGGTATATATATGTGAATTGTAATGCAAAAAGAAAACAAAGTTACATGTATAAAGGCATAAACTGGCATGAACATACTTTATACACAGAGAGATGAAAAATTGTGCTCTCTATGTGTAATAAGAATAGTAGTGCATTCCACTGCTGTCGTGGAATAAAAAAAAATAAAATCGATAAAAGATTAAAAAAAAAACAAAACAAGAGGCAGTTTTATAGTGGGAGTATGGCACCCACAGAAGTTAGGCTCCTAGGGAACCCCAGAGCCTGGGAGATGGGGTGCTATCTTAAATTAAATTTGAAGAGCTAAACAAGAATCCTAATAGTCTCTTTTCCTGAAGTCTGTCATGACACTAAATCTCTTTACCATGGGAAAGCTGAGCCATAGATTTCCACTTTGTTTTTCCCCTGTGTTCTCCTATTTCTTTGTTCAAGGGCATTGGTTGTTTTAAAATAAATCATAAAAATAAAAGAGGTAATATCAAAATCAATCTTCTCTTGAGCTCTTTATTCTCATATTTAAGTTTTGGGCCTAATATTTGGTCTTTTCCATCATCAGATACGATTATGTAAATACAGGCAAGGAGAATTTAACATGAAGATTTAATCCATTTCAAGTTTATTTTTGTGTATGGTGAAAGTTAAGAGCTCAATGTCATCACCTTGCGTGAGGATCTCCGGTTTTCCCATAACATGTCCATAAATATGGACCTTTGATGACAATTAGTTGACAATATATGTTTCAGTTCATTTCTGAGCTCTCTCTTCCTTTGAATCAGGAAATACCATGCCTCCACCTTTGTAGTTCTTTCTCAAAACTGCTTTATTTAATCAAGGTTTTATGGTGCTTTAAAATTTTAAGATTATTTTTTCCATTGTGTAAAAAAATATGCCATAGGAATTTTCACAGGGATTGCATTGAATCTACATGTTGCTTTGGGTACTATGGATTTTTTTAGCAATATTAATTTTATTTCCATTTATTTTTATCTCATTTATGTATATGTATTTTCATTGATGCATTTTAGCTTTCAGTGTACAGTTACTTCACCTCCTTGGTTAAATTTATTCCGAAGTATTTAATTTTCTTATCATATTGTGAATGGGATTGCTTTACTAATTTCATTTTTGTATTTTTCATTTTCTTCCTTTTCAAATTAGATGCCTTTTATTTCTTTCACTTACCAAATTGCTCTGGCTAGGACTTCCAGTTCTGTGTTAAATAGAGTGGCAAGAGTGAATAAATTATCTTGCATATTTTATATCAATCAACAAATTATTGTTGCTATAGTTATTTTAATGCTTTTATTTTTAACCTTTATAGTAGAGTCAAAACTGATTTATACACCATCATTACAGTATTAGAGTAGTTCTGAATATGAATGTGTAGTTTAACATGTTTTCATGTCACTAATAACTGTCATTTTGATTCAGATTGATAAAATCTCTTTAGCATTTCTTGTAAGGCAGGTCTATTGGTGAAGGGGTTCCTCAGATTTTGTTTTCCTGGGAAATTCTTTTTCTGTCAGTTGTTTCTGAAGAATACCTTTTTTAGTAAAATAATCTCGGTGGACAGTGATTTGCTTTCAGAACTTTGGATAATCATCACACTCCATCTTGGCCTGTAAGGTTTCTTACATAGTCCATGCATAGTAGATTAACAGATAGACATTACCTTGCATTTGACAGGCAATTCACAGATATGTTTTTTTGAAGTTAGTTATTGGAAAATTATTATGTTCCTTTGGTAGTCTCATGTTTCCTTGGTTTTTCTTGTTCCTTAAAGTATTGCATCACAAAATTCTTAGTGTTTGAAGAAGCAAACAACTCCTCCAGACTCTAATGACTAGCTAATCTCACCAGTCAGTGAGATTAGCAATTCTAGGCTCTCCCAGGTTTTTTCTTATTCCTGCTTTGGGAGTGAGGAATTCTGAAGGTTATATGCCATTTTCCTGTCCATCAAAGACAGGTGGGGTGCTGAGAGTCTCCTGATGGTGTTCTGTAGGATGGTGTCCTGAAATTCTCAACTTTTTATGCTTTCTCCCAGTCCACAGTGTTGAGCTGTCTCCTTGCACTGCTCATGAGCCACCTGTAAAAGAACTCAGTGTTTTGGGGCCACATTCCAGCAGCCAGCTACAGGGGAGGAGGTAGGTAAAGAGTGTAGATCATTAGAGGTCTGAGTGCCCCACGGGAAAGGTACCTGGAGTGGCTCACGGGCAGGTATCCGGGTGAAGTCTGCAAAGTGGTCAGGAAGATCCATGTTTCCTTGTTGAGCTTAAACCCTGGTTGCCTCTGTTCCCTGATCCCAGCCTCTACCAGACATTCAACCATGATGATGCCTTTAATATTCCTGATGGAATACGAAAGGAAAGCTTCTTGGGCAGCTTCCTACCCAGCTGCAGAAGCTGGATTCTCATTCATTGCATTCAACTCCTGTGGGAGGCATCATGGACCAAAGAGAAGGCTCTTGTCACTGAGCTGTGCTATCTTTCAGGAAGGGTGACCTGGGCAAAATGAAAAATACTTTTGCCCTCTTCAGTGTGTCTCTCTTCAGATGTTTTGCTCCAAACATGTGCTAAATTTGCCCATTAGCTGCTTGGACTCCCACAAAATACTTTTATTCATGGTTGCTGTTTTCGACAGCTTTTCCACACTGCTGCAACTAACAGGCCCAACCAGTACAATTATAGAGGAGGAAAAGTTTATTTTGGGGTTCTCACAGTTTCAGAGGTCTCAATCCACAGACAGCAGGCTCCGTTCCTTGAGGCCCAAAATGAGGATGAACATCATGGTGGAAGAGTGTGGTAGAGGGAAGCAGTTCACATCATTATCAGGAAGCAGAGAGAGAGGTTTCCACTTGCCAGATACAAGTATCTATCCCATATGCCATGCCCCAATTCCCACCTCCTTCAGACATATCCTGTCACTTGAGTTACCACTCAGTTAATCCCTATTGGGGTTTTAATTCACTGATTGTGTTAAGCCTCACACAACCCAATCATTTCTCCTCTGAACCTTCTTGAATTTTCTCACATGTGAGCTTTTGGGGGACACTTCATATTCAAGCCATAACAGTTGCCTACTAAATCAGCATAACTTAGGGAGATTGTGGTATAAGATTCCTATTCTGCCTTCTTGTTTACTTCACTCTGAGGAATTTTACAATGTAGTAAAATGACAGCAACAACAAATACTTGCTAGAGTTTAGCAATTAAGAGCATTCACTGTCTTCTACTTATGAATTCCCTTTTTTATACCAAACCTGTAAGTACTTTTCCTGTTCATCATCATTTAGTGCCGAGAGTAGGCCAAGATTGAATGAGGTCATGACTTCATTTTTCAGTTTATAACAACTTCTCTAGATACTTATTAACAAAACTGAACAAAATTACATTTTAATTCTTTCTTGTCCCAGAATCAGTGGGAGAGTTCCAATCACAAATGGAATTTGTAGAAAGAAAGTATTATTGGTATGCTCAAAATTGAATTAAAGAGGGCAATGAAGACTGAGTTCTCACTTTTATAGCTCTTTGTAAATATTAATAAAATATTTTCTCCCTTCTGTATAAGTATATGCTGTAAACAACACTTCATGTTCAATTGGGTAACAGTTTTAATGGTATTGAGAATATGTTATGTATTTACATAGTAGTCGCTATGCTTTTTACCATACTTTGCAGTGTTTGAAGGAATTTACACAAGTTAATCTGTACATTATTGAGAAAAATATCTTATCCAGCATTTTAAATGGAAATGTTATAGATTGCTAGGAACTATTGCTTGATATGCATACCAATTATCTCAGGTTTATAATAATTTATGTCATAGGTCTTCTACAGTATTTTCAACAGTTAAGAATTAATTATAGCTTTCTAAGCTGGAATTTTTCCTTCAGATAAATACTGTCATTGCTGACATCTTCATTTTTATATTACAGGGCTTTTTTTCTTTTTTAGTGTACAACCTAGAATTTTAACTATGAGTAGGATCAAGCTTATTTTCATAAACACTTACCATTTGGTATCTCTAGAGCTTTCTTAAAAGAATAGCATTAATTTTCATGAAAATGTGAAGCAAATCCATTGTCTACTCAAGATTTTATACCATGATCTGTGATTTCTTCTTTTCTGATTTTGGAAGAAATCAACAGAAATATGTATATTTGCATTGAATTTTATGCATATATGTGTTTTAACATTTCTTTGTAGATTCAAAATTTTACTTATAAAGACAGAAGGCTGGTAATAAATTGTAGTGAAGAATAATATTTAAAATGTTATTTTTGACCTCTTCTTACTCTTTTTGAAATTTTGTGGCTCTGAACTTATTATAGATCATGAGGCATAAGTCCAGATGTTGATAATTCATGCAACAACTTTGAATGTAATTTGGTTTCCCATATCATACTCAGTTCATAATTAAGAGATTTCATATTGGAAGTAATATTTGTAATAGTAGTGGGGATTTAACCCAGCGGTGCTCTACCACTGAGCCACATCCCCAGCCCTTTTAATTTTTTATTTTGAGGGTCTCACTAAATTGCTTAGGGCTTTGCTAAATTGCTAAGACTGGCATTGAACTTGCCTCCAGTGCTGAAATTACAGGTGTGCACCACTGTTCCTGGCCTGGAAATAATATTTTAATGGTCACCAAGAATAGAGTGATTTTTTAATATGTAAGAACACCTAAGTTAATTAGTTAATTATTCATTAAGCTGGCAAGGCCAATGCCAGGTTAGCCTTGTTCATGCTATGTTAGCAATAGGTTTATAGTAATATATTAATCAAGGTTTAAAGTACTTGCATTAGTTACCATGTTTCTCTATACATCTCCATATACTCATAATGTTTCATTTCAATCACTTTTCAAACTGACCTAATTTCTCTGAATAGAAGCCAGAGAAAAACACCACCTCACATACAATCAAAATGTGCAACAGTTAAGAAACAGAACCTGATTTTTCCTAAGGGCATACAATCCCATTTGTGGGCCCCAAACTATAAATGGGCCTAAACCATCCATGTTCACTTCTTTGATCCAGCACCTTGAATTTTTACTGAAGACAGGTAAATGATAAAAGCTCTCAAAGGTAGCAAATACACATTACATGCTGGAGGGTCCGTAGTTATGCATGGAGACAAAACATCTGTGAAAGATGCTTTTCTTTAATACTAAGGTGACCTTTAAAGTGTGTAAAACTGTCTTTACATGCTGAGAAGAGATAATGTTACATATGCGTATGCTTCTGTCCATATACATGAGAAACAGTGGCAAAATGTGGTGTTACCTTGACTGGTTCCATTAAGAAAAGTGAGCTCTTGAAAACATATCAAAATGTTCTCATTAAGTTTATTTATTGCATAGTTCTTTACTGGAGAATGATCAATTTGTGGGAAAAGGTAAAGCAAAGGGGTTATTAAGAAGCAAAGACTAATGGAAATGACGTAAAATGATGAATCTCAAGGAATACTGGATAATTGCAGGACAACTTGTTTGAATGGCAACATTTAGAAATAAGTAAGACATTAAAAGTCTAAAGAAATACATCTTGAAAGAAACCTCTTACTACATTTTAAATTACAATTGTCATCTTAAGGGAAATGTCCCTGACTTTCAAACATTTGACTTTCACATAACCCAGATTTTTATATATTCAACTTTGATGCCTAAAATTTGCATATTTATGCAAAATGTTGTTTTTCATACATCATTTGGCAAATAATAATTTCAACCATGTCTGCCAGCATCTACTGCATGTGAAAAGATTCAGGTCTCATCCAAATTGAAAGAAGATATTTGTTAGTTTTCAATATGCCCAGGACCTTGTGTCTGGTGTAAACACCTCTGCAAGCTCACTTGCTTTGTGAACCATTATTTTTTTGTTACAGTTTTCATAATTGTAATACAGTAGTGGAAGAAGATAAAGAAAAATTTTAGTATCAGAAGTATTGTAGTAAATAAAATGTAATATTAAGATACTTTCTGCAAACAACTGTAGAATAATCATCCTCACAATATATCTGAAAGATTCTTTACAGTCTGATTTTTGTTTGCATAAATGCATTAAGTAAAAGTAAGAAACCACTACTACATACACAAATAAGTTCTGCATAACTTGATTCCTATATTTGAACTAAAAAATATTTTCAGATATTATATTCTTCATAAAGTATACTAAAATATTTTCAAAGAATTTCTTATAACATCAAATATTTTTTCTGACCTCATCAGCCTGCATTCATCTGAGCAGACAGGCAATAATATCCATAGAATGTCCCAGAACTTGTTTTGACATTAGTAAGTGGCCTATGAAATTGTTACAAATCACAATCTTTTTTTTTTTTCCCTTGCTCATAGTTCTAATGAAAAGAGTGTTTGGCAGTTTTGCTGAAATAATATGCTTACGGATCAATTCACCTTAAAACATTTCGAACAGTATTTCCCACATGCCTTTATAGTTTCAGAAAAACTATTAAGTAGAATGGTTAATAGTTAACATTAACTAGAATGGTTATGAATGACCCTAAGAATTTTCTTTCTCTTTCAATAGTGCTTAATTCATTTATTTCCTTCTGTCTCTTCACTCTAAGCTTTCTTCAAATCTAGAATTGATATTTTTCTCCAAATCCTTTATAAAATATTGATGCAACTCTACATCTCCATAGTGTTTCTGAAAAGCCAAAATCCCAGTTACTTGGTAAATTTAATTGACCAGTGCTGGATACCAGAGGACCAAGAAGGAGAAACAAAAGAGTCAGGCAGCCCAATGAGAAGACATTTCTCATGAGAAGCTCTATGAACTACCTTTGTTAATGTGAGAGGTGAAGAAAAGCCCGGATGAGTGTAAGAGAGGGTTTATACACAAAGTTGATTCTGTAAATTTTTCAAGGTTCTTGAACTTCAGAATGGTATCTTTGAATAGCTTGCATTTGGAGCCAGAAAGAGCCTTTCAAGTGACAGCACTGACCTCCAGTAACCTCTACTCCACCAACTTTAGCCCTCTACTCGTCAATAAAGAGGGTGGGAAAGAGGATTATTTCTAGCTTTGTGGATAAAATACACAATATTGTGTTATTCTCTTACTTCTTAATGGGGATGCAGTGAAGTGTCTTTCTGCATCCTCAAGTCATGTGCATCAGGGATTCCAAGAAAATCATTTTCCTAGAGGGAGTTAGCGATAGCTCCTTTTCCTGATGGGTGTTACCCATGTTCTATATACATGCAGAATTTGTATATAGAACTATCTTACTGCCCTCATAAGAATGCAATATAGTGATAAAGCTCATGGAAGGACCCTGTGGGGACCTAAGAACCTCAGGGTGCTGGAATGTGCCTTTCTGGACTCACTCCACATGTTATTGAAAAAAAAGTGGGATGCAAAGTGGGATGAATTTCAGGGGCACAAATGAGGATGGGGCTTAGTGCCATCTTCTAGACTAGAGGTTTCTGAAGGCAGGGGGCACATCCTCATGCTAGCCTGCCCTGAAGAGCTCCACATTGCTCCAAGTTTCAGCCTACTCAGGTGGCACATGGAGAGCCTGTCACTTTGGCTCTCTCCTAAGGATCCTGGAAGTTGGTCTTGAGGCAGAGTAGCACATCCATATAGGCAACTTGGAGGCCAGGTGACTGCTGTGTCCATCCCAGAGAAAGAATGAGGTATAAAAACTTAAAACGTACAAAGGGTCATATGGGATATCTCTTTGGGTGGAGGGGTTCTCAGGCTAGAAAAAGGAAAGGCAAAATATCCTTAAGCTAAAGCACTCAGGCATACAAATTCATAGCCAAAAAGTAAATTCAGAGCTACCAACATTATACAGGTACTGACTGAGCCAGTCAAGATCTCACAGTGGGCTTCCAGATGGTCATATGTGAGACATCTCCCATTTCGCATCTCTACCCTCAGCCTGACAGAGGAGGATCCTAAGCCTTGGAGTCTGAACTATGTGGCTACAGTTGCTTTATTCTACTGCAAGCAGCTGTAGCCACATAGTTTGCCCTGGGGAAGGGGTGAGATCAGTTCTGCAGTCACTGTGCAGCCAAAGATAGAAGTGAACAAGCCTAAGAATTAAACATTGAGATTTGAACAATTCTAAAAAACTAAGTGACAAGATATAGAACTGAGATCTGGGACGCTGAGGGAGTTTTTTTTTAAAGAATCAAGGAAAGATCAAGAGACAGTCACTAAAATAAATAAAAGCATGAAAGAACTAAGGCAGATCACACATGTAATCTTAACAATGGATTTTTCTCTGAATTTCTCTCAAGTTCTGATCTCTGCAAAGGGATTATGGTCAAATATCTCTAGCTCTAGTAGTGAGTATGTGTTAGGACTTTTTGAAAGAAATCATAAATGTAGTCAGGTGGGGATGTACACAGTTCTGGAGCACTGGTCCTACAGACTGGACTAGGCAGAACTGAGGGGTTGCACCATAATCTACTTTCCAGGAACACTCTCCCGACTCTGCCCAGGGCTCTTCATACTTACTTGGCAATGCGAAGACCTTCTATAGCACCATAAACAGTAGAATCATTCTAGCCAGTTACACAGGTGTTTTATCAGGAAGGAAATCAGGGCTGTCATCAGCCAGTTCTACCCCTGGGCTAACTCAGGTCCTGAGCAAAGTCCCTGCTAAATTTCCAAAATACAGAACAGAACATAGCTCTTGAAATATCCAATATGTCATGGTCCTTTGCTGCAGGTATTTGCATTCTATTAACATGCTGTATCTGTTTCCCTGATCTGCTAGTCTAGTAACCCTGCCTGAAAAAGGAATCAGATTGGTGTGACATAAAGTAGGCAGAGAGTGCCCATGCTGCGTCTTAATGATTCAGCCTTCCTCTCCTAGGTGCTCACAAATCATGCGTTTAATAATTGGATTTAGAATCCTTTGGAGAATTGATGTCAAGGTCACAGACATGTGGTTTACATAATGCACCTCCTTTCCCTCTTGGAGGATCAGAGCAACCATCTTCCAGCACCTTACCTCTCAGAGTCCCTGCCAGTAATTTCCTTAGTTGAAATGTCTCCATGTCCTGCAAGGCCTTTGTATGAACCTGGAGAGCAGACAGAACTCATTGAAAACTTCAAGGGATTTTCTTATAAACTATTCATTCACCTGAACTTTAAATTCATTTTCCTCAATGTTAATTCAAAATTTTTGTCAAATTTCATCATAGTTAGAGAAGATGCATTCTAAATCAATATATTGATATTCAATTTGTAGAATGATGACAAATCTTACATAATCTGCCAATTCTTTGAAGCTTGGAATTTACTCAATTGTAACACCTTATGCTCTACTTCCACCTGGAATGTTGCTAATAAAGATTTTCTTATTTATTAGCTATTACAGACACAAATCACATGTTGAGCCATGTGCAATGTCAAATGATATGTATTTTTTTTTAAATCTATATGTACAAATTTCAAAAGAAATTTCTCCAAATAGCTGGAAATAAGTCTTAAAAATACTTGTGTGAAGAGACATTCTGATTAAGAGTCAAACTTTTAAGAACAGTTTAAATATATCTCAATTTATTTCTGACTTCATTTAATATCCAGAGACCACCCATAATTTAGGAAAAAAGTCCAATTATAATCCTGGGGAATTAAACAGTATATTTCATTCATAAACATAATACCATGTAGAATTACTAAATAATATTTTTTAAAAAATTTTAAATACTTCTTAATAATTTCTAACTCTCATTCTTAGGTTTTCTATACTGTTCACTGGAGAATATTTATTTTTTTACCAAAATTTGTCCACAAAAATCCTGTTTTCTTTGAAAAAATTCCCTATAATATTTCAGAACATATAGTAACATTTAATAAACAGACTGAACTGATTTTTTTTCTTCATCACTTCCAATGTGGAGTTGTAATGGGAACCTGACTTCCACCACTTAAGTTCCAGATGTTAATACACTGCCCAGTGCCAGTGTAACAGAATTATAGGAAAATGATGAGACCAACAACCCCTGGCACATAACATACTCCTTCTTCTACCCTGACCCAGAATCGAGCTGTTAATGTAAGGTAAATTCCTAAAAAAAAAAAAAAAAAAATGTGTTTAGGTAATTTAGCATGTTTTAAAATGTCATTAATTTGAAAATAATTGAAGTGTAAAATTTTATAATAATAAAAATACAGTGCTTCTTATTGATTGAATTAGGTAGGAAAAGACTGGTTTTTCATTTATTATTTATGGCTTGGAAAAAATAGAAATATATCAAGTGAATAAAATAAATAATGGTGTACAATATGTACATAGTTAAGTTTCTTGTATAGTCTGAGTTAATTGCAATAAATTCTTTAAAAGTTAAGCAAATAAAATATTAAGGTGAAATTTTAACTGTTAACATAATCAACTACAATCTTTAATATTATTATCACAGAAAAAAACATATAGGAAAAAAACATAAATATAGCATAAGGCCATGAACATTTGTAAGGAACAATGGAAATTAAATACTTTTCCTAATTAATAATTAGCAGTAACATCTGTCCATCTGTCTTTTCTACAGTTTTAAATTAGTCATTCAAAATTCTCTTCATGATTTCTCTAGTATAATTTCAGACATTTCTAAAATACCAGTGAAAAGAAAGATGGTCTGTCACCAAGCTAAAAGCTAGATATTTGCAATATCCCCCAAATGGTGCAGCTTTAAAAATTGATTCTACTTTACTGAATTTCTGGGAATTTGTCAGGTGAACTTTTTTCCAGGCTCAAACAGAAAAAATGGAAACATCAAAATTTTACCTAGAAGAAAGTGCTATTAAATCGTTGATAGCTCACTTTATTCCAAAACTGTTTAAGAGAAAAACATAGCACCTTTTTTTAGTGTATAAATAGTAACATATTCTCCATGGCTTAGTGTGCTCCATCTGAAAAAAAAAATGAGTCTCAAGAAGAGGAGATTGTAAAATTAAAAATAAATATTGTAATGATTCACTTGGAAGTGTCTGAACTTAATATAGTTTCTATCATTCAAAAATATTCTTACTGAATGACAAGAGTATGGTAACTGCGATTCTCATGAACAAACATTTATATAGACATGAATGTAAAAACTTGTGGGCATCCATCCAATACAAGTGACAAAAATGTGCAAAACCTGTCATCCTCATGCAGAGCACTTTCTTCTGTCTTAACTCACATAAATCAAGCAGTTGTACTCTCTCAGATCATGAGCCTAGCAGAAATAGACAGCTGTTGGAAGCAGAACACTATTTTAGAAATGACTGCCAAATACTAAAGACAAACATGGAAACAGAAGAGTTAAAATACACATGATGTGGGGCTGGGGTTGTAGCTCCATGCTGAAGCACTCACCTAGCATGTGAAAGACACTCAAGTGTTCAAGTCTCAGCACCACATAAAAATAAATAAATAAAATAAAGGTATAAAGGTAAAAAAAATACACGTTATGGGTCATAAATTATTATGCAGTCAAATAATTGATAGTCATGTGTATAACAAGTTGGCAGTGAGGTATCCCAAACTCCAAAACTAATGTTCAATATTTATATATAAAAAAGGTAGAAGGGTTCTTTTTTAGTTTCCAAGGGATTGCATAAGAAAACATACACACACACACACACAAAAAAAAAAAACAAACAAACAAACAAAAAAAAACTATACTTTAGTTTAAAACAACAAAAGTGTATTCTCTCACAATTCTGAAGGCTAGAAATTCAAAATTGAGGTGTCCTGGGGGTTGTATTCTTCTGGAGTCTCTGATGAGGAGAACGAGTTACAAGACATTCTTGCCCTTTAAGTACATGGTGAGTCTCTGCCTTTGAAGAGGAAAGTACCCCATCCAACCCATTAAAGGTTGGTACTGTATTTTAGAACAAATAGAACAAATTTCCCATCCACTTTCTGCACATATCACCACAATCCACCGTCCTCCACCATAGCAGCTGCCCCCCAAAACATTGCCCTTTACATTTTGCCTGTACTGTATGTTAGAATCTTTGAAAGAGAAAAATTATATATACGCACACACACACTTGTACTTGGCCATACACTGATATAGAGAGAATCTTTGGAATTATACACATGCACACACACGCATGCACGCACACACACCCAAACACACACACACACACACACACACACACACACACACATATATATATACATATACACACATACACTTATACGTCCTTTATTTCAAAGATGATTTTTTTTACCTGACCTCTTGGTTGGTTTGTTTCTATCTGATTACTGAAACTTTTTCTTGATTTTATTTAATTTATTTTCCTACTTTATAAATTCTGAAAGCAGTGATTGTTTTCCTTGTTCAAAGTCATGATTCTAAGGAATAGAAAACTATCTTTTACCAAATAGGTACTACAAAAACATCTGTTGAATGAATGGATGAATACATATTATTGAAAAAAAATACATTGTGGCACTCTGCTTTATTCAAAGGCAAAACTTTAGTGAAGACAAATCTTCTGCAGCATATATAATTATGGTACAGAGTTCTTTGTAAGTGAACATGACAAACATTTATTTACTAGTAAAAATAGGACATGTTTTGTGTGACAAATCGAATGTGTTAACTTACTTAATAATGGCCCTGTAAAGTGAGTAATGCTTAGATTCCCATCTTGCCAAGACAAAGTGAGGCTTAGAGAAGTTAAATAACTTGCCCGGCTAGTGAGCTGAGAAGTAAAACCAGAAATAATACTTTGTGTCTAATATCATATCATAAATATACAGACAGAAACTGCATCACATATATAGCCCACACCCTGCCATTTGAAGTTCTATGATGGCTCAATGGTACCATTTGGAAGCAGAAAGATAAAAAGAACACTACAAAAGAATACTACAAAGAACACTAATAATACTGACCCACTTACTGCTAGATCAAAGAGTTATGTATATTAGCTAATTATTAACTAAATAAAGTTCTTTATATCCTCTAAGTAATGTATTTTAACAAGAAATTAGCAAAACCATCACTAAATGGCTGGTTCATTTGCCTGAGCAGTCAATTTGTGCTATTAATAACCTGTGTCCCAGGTATTGAAAGCCTTTAAAAATCAATGATTATTGCTTCAGTTTAAACATCAGGCTTTAGACCATGGAGCACTACATCATGGATTTTCAATAAAGTGGTAATTGTGGACAAAATTGCAGTGGAAATTTACTCAGTAATGATGTATTTTCATAATGTCGGTTATCACTGAGAATTGTTACAAGCTCCATTGTCTTTTTAAGGTAGGGCTGTAGAAATAGGAGATTGTGACTTGGAGCTAATGGACTGTTAAAGCTTTATGATAATAATAAGCCATGTTCCTATTTAAGGGACAGAGATGTCAATATTCAAAATGCCATGGGCCTGGAGAGCCTGATTATATTCCTGGTCATGCTTTCATGAGACCTGAGTCAGGAAGAGTTTTTTTTTTTTTTTTCCCTGACTCATTGTGAAATGCAATTATCGATACCATCACCAAAATTTATATGGTGTGCATGTGTTAGCAGATACTGGGGCCTATGTGTGATTTGTCAGTTCAAATTATTTCTAAGAGAAAGACATGTAAGCCAAAGAGTGGAAGAAGAGCATCTGTGGTTAGAAAGATGCCACAAGTAATTGTAACCATTTGCCTTGCTTTGAAACATTTGCTACATAGAAATAGTGACCAGATTCTAAAGTTAAGACTGTTATTCATGATTTCATTAGAGCTAAGGTGAGGTTTTCCTTACCAATTACAAACTCCCTCTTTTCCAATATTAGCACTATACACTAACTCAAACTGGTTTAGCTACTAATTTAAGTCTAGTTTTACCCTCCGTTGAAAATGCTGGCTACTTACTCCTCCTCTAAGCATTTCCCTTCATTATCTTTTATGACACAACACCATGGTCGCTTTCTCTTACCACTCAAGATACTTCTCTTTTCCCTTTGAACTATTACTCTTTACCAGGTCTCTGAATGCTGGGTTTCCTCAAGTTTGGATCTAGTTACTCTTGACCCATGACATCAGCATCCATGTTTCAAAGCACCATACATAAATGTATATCCCTAACTCAGACCTTTCTTATTATTAGACTCAGATAACAACTCATATTAAATATTAAAACTTCTTATTGGACATTTCTTTTTGAGTTACTCTTATGCATACGATCTTACTTCCAAACCTCATTTTTTCCAGTAATATTCATCTCTGTAAAATGATATCACACTGAATCTTATCCTGTGACATCATTTATTCCTCTTTCTAATTATCCATATTGGTTCATCATTCTGTATCTTGTATCTATCTCTTTTCATTATTGTCATGATCATTTAGACAGTCTGTCTTCTGATCTATTAAAAGAGCCCTTAAACTGGTAATGACTGTAAAATGCACAGTATCTGTGCTGCTCCTTCTTCCAATCTGTTATCTACAATGCAACTAGTATAATAAATCTGGAACACAGGTACAATAATGCCAGCACCTTGTTTAATATCCCCCAGCGGCTTTTCAGTAGGGAAAACTGAAAATTACAATTGTTGTTTCAAGAAAAATTATTTAATACTAGAAATTAATTGCTGCAGTGTTGAAAGACTAAGAGCAAAACTAGAGTTAATGAAGAGTTGAATGGCTACAAGAAACAGCTAATACCACTAGGACTGGTAATAGAAGAAAACAGTGCTGCAAGACTCTGAGGGTCAGAGGGCTCTTGCTGGACTCTTCATCAAGAGGAAATTTCACACAACTGGTGCAAAGAGTGAGAGCAGAAGCTTGTGACTGGAGTCTAGAGTTGTTGCTGTTTCTTAGAACATAGGAAGAAAGTTACATCTCCCCTCTTCCCAGCTTTCAATCTCCCTCCAGCTGCGTCCTTAGTGGCAGAATCTTATAAAAAGGTCTCAAAAGGACCCTGTAGGAAGTAATGAGAGGGGGTTTTCCTTTTTCCATCTGCCTAATTGTGATGCTGAAAAAGATTCAATTATTTTTATTAAAAGCTGATATGCAGAGAAAAGGAGTGAAAGAGGAAAGCAGGGAGGGAGGGAGGGAAAAGGAGAGAAGGAGAGAGAGAGGGAGGGAGAGAGAAAAAGAAAAGAAAGAGGATGTTTATAACTTGACCAAAATCTATGGGTGCCATGGGCATGGCCACCTCTTCCCTCTATGGTCCTCATTTAAGAATTCCTGTTCTCGTGTTAATTCAGGGACAAGACTAGAAACAGGGTAAATCACATTACTTGTCTTGATACATTTTCTATATAATCACTGATACTTTCTAATAAAATAATATTGAAGCCAACAGCTGAATGTATTCTTACTTGATTTGATCTCAGTTTTCCTCAGCTTGGTTCCCATAGGAAAAAAAGAAGAGGCAAAAAATTTCTTTATTGTGAGACAATATAATCTCTCTAAATTACTAGGAGATGAAACTGTAAATCTTAGTGATACATGATAGTTTGTGATGATACCGGGAGCAACGCTTGATAGATATAAAATTCTTTCTATCTAAAATTTTCTTTAATATCTCGAAAATTTAAATGAAAAAACTATTAAGTGGGATAAGAAACAAACAATGGTGAAAACTGGCATTATTCAGAACATTTATCTCATTAGAAAGCCAGAAAAAAATGTCAGAATTATATAATGTTATGATCAATTTAAAGATGCCTCCTCCAGTTATGCCATCAAGGTATGATAGAAGATTAAAAATTATTCTACTCAAAGCAAAAAGTGCCAGTAGTAAGATTCATCTAAAGGAAGTTTACATTTTTGTACTTAATCGAAATTTTAATGAAGGATTACAATTGGGATTTATGAAAAATAAAGAACTCTACATGGATTTAGCCCCAGCAAAATTATTTAGAATGAAACATTGATGATTTAAGGATTGGGGGATTTAAGCTATTTACTTTCTTGTGTGTATTAAGATTGTTTTATAAGACCATCATTAAATTTTATTTGAGGCATTAAGAAATCATTTGCCAAAACAATATTTTAATGTTGTGTGGTTATGTATGGATTTTCCCTTTGATTTTGCAGATTAGAAACCTCTACTTCCTCTTATTGTAACTGAAAGAGTATTCATTCATCTCAGTAAACATCTGTCCTTTTTTTTTTTTAATGTTGAAACTACTGATGCAATGATTTTTGTAGTTACTTAGGGTATAGTTTTATTCCACACAACTGCAATAACATGCAAACTAAGATTTTTTGTCACAGTTATTAGGTATATTTATTATGTGTATTTATTGCTAGTCTTATTTTTTAAAATTGATAACAATTAAACACCTTTTCATTTGCTGACATTTTCTTGTGTTTTAAGAGACTATTAAATGCTTCATTCTTAAAAATGAGATTTTTAGAGAAATGGCAAAAAAATATTTTTAATGAATGTTAGCATATATTAGATATTAAGGCAATAAGTCAAGATAAAATTTCAATGTTAGATTTCATGGTTTGATGATACATACAGCTTTAGAAAAACACTGAAATAAGAACTGGACTAAGTCTAGTAACACAATTTAATATTAGATGCCAAATTTCCTCTCTTCCAAGAAAAAAATAATAATTATTATGTATTTTTATATGTATGCTATTATATTTTTGATGATTATAATTGATTCATATTGGCAGATGACCCTCTATTTTTATTTATAAAATTACAAGACTGATTTTCTCTCAGTCTGAGACATCTGCTGACTGTCTGCTGGGTCTGCTTAGTATCTCAAATAATCAGTCTAGACATATTATACATCTGCCATCTTCTATAATCCAAACTGCTGTGAGAAGGAAAATGTATTTATATTTCATAATGAAAAGGAAGTGTCTGAATGCCAACTAGAACACACAAAAGATTACAATCTGAATTGCCAGTCTTGGATTGCCTGACATTAAATGTTTTAGTAGCTAATTCTTATGAATTATTGATATTCTCACCATTTAGCAAATGAATCACATCAGTAAAGTAATTAGCACCATGCATCTTCTGCTTATCATAGTTAATGTGTCATGAAATCAGTTAGGGTAGGGATTTAAAATAAAATCAATGATGACATTTCTTTGAGTTCTATTGTTAAACAGAAGATAAAAACCTAGGACTTAGGGATAATGTTCAATAGGTTTCAGGCCTCAAAAGAGTATGTTTCCCATTCAGGCAATTCTTTGGAAGGGTAATCATGACCTATTCATTTGGGAAGATTTCAATTTAATATAACTCCCTAATTTTCAAAAATCATACTACTTCTATTAATGCAATTGATTTTACCTGGGCAGAAGATAATATTTTTAGAGCAGATACCACATTTACCTGTGTCTCTATTATCACTCTATTGATCATAGTTGTAACTGAAAACAATCTACTTAAAAATAACTTTAATAGTTCTCATCAAAATAAAAACTAATATAAAATAATTACATACATATTATATATTTACTCACATTTTATTTACTTTTTTTTACCCCAAGTTATAATGCAATAATAATATCAGAGCTTCAAGCATCACTGTCTTCTGGTTGCTTTCTATAATCGAATAGAGTAGATAAAGATTTAATAATCATTCACGCAGTTTTAGTAACAAAGTCCATTTTGTTATAATCAGAAAATTTCTCATTGTACTTAATATTAAAAACAGTTTAGCTTTTGCAAAAGTCTATTAACCCAAATAATCAAGTGATTTTGGCTTCACACATTCTCTATTAAGAATGTCGTTTGATCCTGGAATAGGAAGTATATTAGCTGCTCCTACACCTTGCCCAAATGAACATAGGAAATAAAGACCATGATTCTTAGCAAATAGCTCTCCAGCAGTTTGTTCATTTCTACTGGCAGTAACATTCTTTCTGTCAGCCAAGTCAGTGGGCAAGTGTTTAGGCCCTAGGACTCTAGAAATGTAATGAGTCAGAGATCAAGCCGCTTACCACGAAAATATCTCCTATAAGGCTCTTTTTATCCGCTGACTCCCCATAAAATGATGAAAATGGCATTTGTCTTTTATCCATACTGCCCAAGTACTGAGCTTCCAGAACAATGAGCTTTGCTAGAGCTGAAAGTTGTCTTGTTAACTAATGCTAATTATGTCCTAATGACCTGAGGGTACTACCTGTAGAACAGGATTTCATGAAAACTATCTTTGCCCTGTTAAGTTTAAAATTTAAGAGTCAATGTTGGAAACCAAGGGACAGACATATAAGTCATGAATACCAACATTCAACAAAAAAAGTAAATTAGACAATGTATTTTTTTATGGATTAAGTGTAAGTTCCTTTCTGCAAAATTGAAAGCAACAGATATGATCTCTCTACCTGTAGTCAGAGGTTTTGTTTTTTTTTAAGAGATTATTTGGTTATACTACTCACCACTGTTTAATTTCCCTTGAGTGATAAGATACTTTTCACATCAACCCTACTGCATACTTCATTCCTAGAATCACCCAGTCTCTGTCTCTGGGATGACAGCTTTTAGTTGCATAAAAATAACTCTGTGTCACAGTTGAGCAAGAAAACTATGGTCTAGTTCATTTCTTCTGGAATTTAAAATATGAACCAGTTATAGTCACTCTCCCATTAACTCATGACATAAATTCAATTCATTCTGTCACAATCATTGTAAGCATAACTCCACATATACATGTCCACAAACACAAAAAAACCCACTGAATTCATATGTTTAGATACTCTTTAATAATAGATTCTTATCCTACATCCAGTTTCAAAGAAATGTAATATTATGGGTCTAATAAATAATATCAATTTTTTTATTTGACACACTTTGGGCTATAAGATCCAGCATAGAATATAACAAAAATTAACAGTCCAAGTAAGATCTTCCAAGTGTCCACAGATCAATCAACATATTTATTAAAGTGTACTATATTACAATTTGTGTTGTAGATACAAAGACTATAATATAGTGAACTGGTGACATTCAGTCTCTCTTGCCTAATGATCTTTCTTTCTCTTCAGAGCATGTAGGCAATACCTATACACAAAGTTGTAAATAAAACCATTTTGGGTACAAATGAGAAAATAAGATGAGGGTTTTGAGGGGCTACATTAGCTGTACAGCAAGAGAGGTCTCAGTGAAGAAAGGGCACCCAAGAAGGAAATATTCCTGCTAAGATATAGGAGGATCAAATTTCAGACAGAAAGAGTGAGTGTGGACACTCTGCACATCAACATGCACAGGAGCTCATGGTGCATAGTGAAGGAGAACTAGGCAAATGCTCTGGACCAGAGGAAATAAGGGATGGGGCCAGGAGGAAAACTGGTGACAGGGCCGGGGTCTCAGGAGCCACTGGAGGGAAAGGTGATGATGAAAATCAGTGTGGATTAATGCCCTGACTTGCACAATTTCTGTATTTATTCCTTTCCCTTAAATCTTTGCACATGTGGGTTTTAGCTCCTCCAACTACTGATTCTACTTGTTTAAAAAGTGAAAACTTCAACAGGTGAGTTGCTTGACAGAGTCACAAAATGAAAGTGGTCAGTTGTGGAATGGGCTTGGGTTTACCTCCTCTGTATTCATCCTATTTTCTCTTAGTTCCTCAGGACTGAAACTATGTCTGCCTTTTAAACACTTCTCTGATACAAGTTACCAGACAGCTTGGCCGAGGACCTCAGGTGACAGGAACTCACAGGTCAGAATAACTAGATCTCTCAGAATGAAAACAACCTGAATAACATGTATCATCAGAAGCAGACTTAGGGAAAGAAGAAAAAAATAAATTAAAGTAAGCCAAGATATATACAAAGCATTAAGGAAGATATTAGTAATATGAAACAACACAGGAAAGATAACAAAGGGCTGAATGTAAATATTAGACATAAAAATTCATAATAGTTCTAGAAACTACCTAATAGATAACACTAAAATTAAAACGGCTGAATAATCAACTGGCATTTGGAAAAAGCAGCTGAAAAGTTCTCTCAGATAGTGTCCAAAATGAAAATAGAGATAAAATATGTAAAATGAAAACCAGGCAATTTTAAACAAGAGAAACAGTATTGTTAGCTTCATAAAAAATAGATGTGTTAGGAAAATAGAAGAAACAAAGATATCAATGAATTAATTTGAACAAGAAATGAAGATAAATTTCCTAGATCTAAAGACACTTTAAAGTTCTCAGATTGAAAGAGTTCTATTATTTGGGGGTAATGATGGGAGCTCATATCCACACATTCAATAAATTTAACATGGTTAAATAAAAAGATTGAATAACAGAAGCTTAAAAGGAAAATGTGTTTACTCGTAAAGGAATAACAGTAAGATTGGGGTGAGAATTTCAGTAGTAGCTTTGGAAGCAGAGGGGTAGTAGAGTGACATTTTTAAAAATGAGAGGAAAATAATAATATTTTTTATTCATCACATTATCATAAAAATGTGAGAGTATAATAAGAACATTGTGAGACCTGTTTGGATTTAGATTTGTCATATCAAACTTTACATTGACAATGGATTTGTAAAAAAGTATGTAAACAAGTAAAAAATAGATAAATCCTCTTTGTTGCAACAGATTGGGCAATAAGTATAATAAAAGATATTATAGATATTAATTTTTATTCAAAAGAAATTTCAGGTTCATAGATCAAGTTACACATTAAAAAATTAAAAACACTTAAAACTGAACACATTATCTAAAACTTTATACTGCAGCAATGGGAGGAGAAAAAAGGGAAAAAAAGAAACCTGAGTGTATATTGCAGAGCTTGCCTTCTCAGGGAAACAACTTCAAAATGAATCAGGGTGAATACACTTCAGTATCATTGAACAGTTAAAGGACACTATCTCCCACAGTGAAATAAAATATATAATATGAATCATCAAAGAAGAAACTCATTGTATCAAAAACATGCTGCTTGTATCATCTACTGTTGCATGAAGAGGAAAAACAAAAATATATTATAAAAATCTTATAGTTGGTTGACTGTAAGAACTGTTAGAGAAACTTACAATGTAATGCTAATAAAAAAAGCAATGCAAGTAGATTAAATCCCCCCCCAAGAAAAGATTGAATTTCTAAAACTGGAGTAGAAAACAAGATCCAAAAATGTATCTCCCACCTGAGACAAATAAGAATTAACAAAATTGGAAAATGATAGTAAGAAGAAAACATTCATGAGAAGTTTTTACAACCATGGGGACACAGAAATATTGATATTAACCAAGTAAAATGATTTAATCCTCTTTTTTTCCCATATCCTAGATATGGAACACATATAAAGAGTTCAATATAGTATATAACATGGTAATATAATAATATACGAATCATTATAATTATCAGTTCTAGCTATAATGATTCTTATATGAGTAATTATACAGAGTATAATTAAAAAGAACAAATTAGAAATAAAAAATAAAAAACAGAATAATTATACTATAATGCAATAATGTTAATGACTACAATAATATATATCTAAGCTCTCTATAGATTATTATTTAAAACCTATTTAAAATCATCTGTGTTTATCTTGTGAACATATCTGCAGAATTGAAAACTTTGAATCTCATGGGTTAATAATGAAGAAAAAACAGAAGTATATTGACAAAGGTAGAGATCACCTACTCAGAAATGTTAAAATAAAATAAGAAGCAATAGCCATAACAATTATATAACATATAATGATAGAGATTTAAAGGATGCCAAGAAACAACTGACAGAACCTCATGGAAAATAAATAAGATCAATCAATAATTGTAACTCGAAATTTTAACATACCCCTCTAAAAATTGATTATAAATTTAAAAGCAATTATAATAACAGAATTTGAACAATATAAATAACAAATAGAGGTTGTAGCTGTGTATTGGAACCTGCATATAAATGGAGAGATTGATGATAATCTCAAACATAAGATTAATATTCTTAAAAGATGAGTATTGATTAGATTATAAATGGATTCTACAAGATTGATATTAGGCAGACCAAAATCAACTAGAAAAATCAATAAACAAAATGGAAGTTAAAGCAAAGTACATAGCTTTAAATTAATTTATCAAAAGCAAAATGTTGACAAAAATGAATATAAATAGATTGTAAATTATTCAACTCAAGAGATTGGAACTAATAAATACTGCCTAAAAGAAGACAGGAAATAAAGCTCTAACATTGAGATGAGCTTAATTCTGGTTGAGGGGACTTACATCAATCAGAAAGTGAGATTCTTCCCATCCTCAACTTAACAAACCCCCAATTTAATAAACTGAAAGAGAAGTCAGAAGAACAGGAATGCCCAGATTTGGGAAGATTAATATAATGTTTAATGAGCAGAAGAGATTGAATAGAAAATAAATTAAAGGCAAGGACACCTGATAATTATGGCACCAATAAAGAAAACCTTGACACAAGTTTGGAAACATTTTCTGAGAATCTCATGAACTGAGGTGTCATAAAAAAAGAGAGAAAGCATTCATGTTCAATTGCCTACAGTGCTTTCATTTTTAGATTGGATAATCACCTTGGAAGTACTTCAAAAAGTAATTGGATTTTATTGCTTCACTTTTGTGATCATAGCAAATATAAATACATATTGTAAACAAAATGCCCTTTGTACTTCTCTACTTTAGATAGGTAAAAAAAAATTAAAATTAATTAAAGATACATGTGTGGGAATTAAAAAGCAGTACTGTAGCCAGCCAGACACCAGCTGTGTGTGTGAGCCATGCGCATTTGAGCACGTGAAGGGACTATATTGACATTGCTGCTCTGACTGGTTGTGCAACCTATGTGTCCTTTTCCCTGGCTCTGCTCTGTGTATGATCCCCACACAGCACCTGAGACGGGTGTGGCTTTCCAAGATGTCAATCAAATTGCTGACCAGAAGACATCACCAAGCACGAAAACTGAAACCCAAACCTTTCTATTTTAATGGAAAGTTCTTACGAACAGCTCTCCCCAATAAAAAATCAGGGTCCAGGAGGTGTTCTCTCTCTTTTACCTGCCTCTCTGGTATCCCTTGTGGGAGATGAGGTTGAGGAGCCATGACTGAACCCCCCAAAAAAGTATTTTCTCTGTGTGGTTATTTATTAGCCAGCCCAATTCACCTGGAGTGACCCTGACTGATTCAGTTGCATGTCATGACACAGTACATTGTTATTAATTCTAACATCTTTGTAATGTTCACTTCAGCCTATATTACAAATATCTTATTTAATTCTAATAAGTCCTAGGTAGGTACTTTTGTTTGTTCTTTTAACAAAGAAATTGACTCATTGGAAAATAGGTAAGAAATTTATCCAAGTCAACACAAGTAGTAGATAGTACATCTGGGGTTGGTAACCAAGTAGCCATGTTCCAAAGATTATATTCTTTTTTTAAACTTATTTATTTATTTTTTTCTAAATAGTACATAACAGTAGGATTCATTTTGACACATTGTACACATGATTTTGAGTTACTGACTCTCATTCCTCTTAATTTAAATGATGAGATGGATGATGTAGTAGGGCATATGTACATTATTTTGAATCCTCATGGATAACACACACACACACACACACACACACACACACGGTCTATTACTCAGTGGATAGAAACATTGCTTATTATTTTTTTGCTATAAATTCTGCACATAAAATTTCAATTTTGTGGGCGTGAGTATGGTTTTCCCATATTCTTGAGAGATAATTTTTGATTGGAAAGAATATATAGGTAAAGAGGCCCTTAAATTAGTGAAGTTCCACAGATCCATTCAGAACAATTTGGATTGGCTTAAGTGCAAATAAATTCAAATTAGCATCTATTCTCAGTGCTTCTCTTGTGTGAGACATTGTAACTATTACCAAAAAAAAAAAAAAAAAGGTAGCATACAAATTCTCTATCTTTGACGAACTTTCAATAAAGTGGCAAATTAAATAAGAATACCTATATCATACATGCTAGGCAAGTGCTCTGTTCCTGAGCTAAATCCACAGCCCTTTCTGTTTATGAACCATAATAAAGCCAGGCTAAAATGGTATGAACAAAGTTTGAGGATGTTGCTCCAAGAGATGGGATATAGAAAAATTAAAAGTTAAATTAATAGATTTCCAAAAACTACTGAATTCATGGCTGAGATTAGACAATGTGAATTCCAAATGTGTATGATAATGATGGTTTCACCGCTTCCCAGGAAACTTTATGGGACTGGAATAGAAGTAGAGAAATTGGCTATGAGCAGATATATGGATATAATAATTTAGGAAGTTATGAGTTAAGGCAAGTTAATTCACTTGTGTAGGTGTTCTGCATTCCTATTACTTTACTATTTCTATATTGTACTAATTAACTGAAGAGAAGTAATAATCAAACCATAATTGTGAGTTGTCTGCTTCTCATTCCTGCCAGTTTTTAGGTATATTGGATCATTATTAATTAGGTATATTATGGTTGCTAATAATTTTAATTAATTTTAATCAATTGACTTCATCATTATCACAAGTGCTTCTTTACTTTTCACAACGTCTTTGTCTGATATTTATATAAACAATTTGTTTTCTTTTTACTCTTATCAGTATCTTTGTATTTTAAGTGCTCCATTTGCTGAATCAAAATTGTAGCACATATCTATTGAACGTTCTCTGAATACTTGCATTTACCACTAAACCACAGTGATTAAAATCATATGGCTCATTAAACCACATATTTCTTATTAATCAAGCAGCCAAATAGAGCAGAAGACATTGAAAGTTAGTGTAGAAACTAAATAAAACAGCAAAAACACCAACATTCTTTTAATTCTATAATATATCTGCCTTTGAATCAAAATAAAAGCAAGAGACTCCTCAATAATTTCTTGGTTGCATTCCCCAAATTGAAATGCAATGAAAGTATCTTTGCAAATGAATGGAAAGGAACAACCAGTAACAAATACAAACCATAATTACCAAGAGTATCTGGCAAATTGTGAAATTTATGCCAAAATAAGAGATGTAGCAGAAAGTTAAACATTCTCAAATTCAGAAGGTAAGACATTTCCCTAAAACAAGTTTCAGGGCCCTGGAAGGCCCTGTCAGTGATCCCTTGGTTACAATGAAGAGCACCTGGCAGTAAGTTGTGGGGACCACCAAATCCTCAGAGACCAAGTGGGATCCACCAATGAATACAAAGGTGAATCTGGAGCGGAAATCATGCTGAAACATCCTTATATTTTTTTTCCTCTTTTCACATTTTAGCTTGACATCCCCAAAAATATTTTTACAAATCTTTTTTTTTAATTAAAGTTATTTTTATTTCTAATTTAATTTCTATACCTGGTATACATGTTTTTTGATTGCCATGAATTTATATTACTCAGCCATTCTTCAATATTATTTTATAATTCATCTTAGTTTTAATTGCAAAGACCCTTTATATATGTAATCCTATTTGAAGTGAGTTTTCTCTTCTTTTCAATTTTTCTTATAATCATGTCCTCTTTTTAACTAGACTCTCCAAGTAGCATTGACCCA
Organism: Callospermophilus lateralis; assembly: GCF_048772815.1. NCBI lineage: Eukaryota > Metazoa > Chordata > Mammalia > Rodentia > Sciuridae > Callospermophilus > Callospermophilus lateralis. The sequence continues at coordinate 20,881,542 of NC_135308.1, read as the reverse complement.
TGATGGTGATATTAACTCCCTTCGTATGCTGCCTCTGCTACCACACTCTGCATTTGTGATCATACTTCCAACATAATATCAGTGCAGGGATAAAATGCAAGCAATAGCAGCATGCATTGTTCCTACCCAGAACACCATGGCAGATTGCCACTCTGTCTCCTAAATTTTATAATTTGATTCTTTCTCTAATAGTGATTCCCATTTTCTGCTACTATAAATAAAACTCCACCTCTCATCAATATTTCCTATTTACTGATGAGCATTCATTGAAAATTATTTCAACATTCCCTTGTTGGTTTGGAGGATACTTTATTTCATTAGTTTTTCTATTTAAAGGGTTTTCAATAAAAGGATGCTAAATTTTATTAAATGAATTTGGGGTATATTTTGATATAATGTGTAATTTGCAATACCAATCTGTAACCAGAAACCTGAACGTTCTATCTGGAAATTTGTAAGCTTTTTTTTTCCAAATAATTCTTGGCAGTCAGTAATTTCATTATTCATTAGGATAAGTCTAGGGTGATGCATACACTAAAGCCTCAGATGTGTATGGAAAATACATTGAAGTTTGTCAGATATATATGTATAATCATTCTTTCACTCGATTTTATGGTTAGAATTTCAGAGACAAACAATGATTGTTCTTCTATGGAGAATCTTAAAAATAAATGAATAGAAAAGCATACAAAGCAGACAATAAGCAGCGAGCTGGTGTGCCTATGTTAACATAAAGAAAATAGAGTTCAACACAAAGTGTTCACATAAAACAAGAGGGGTATGTCATGGGGCAAAAAGAATCACTTTCTCAAGAAGACAAACAATGAATTATTTGTGTTTATATAACAGAGCTTTTAAATTCATGAAATAAAAATAAATGAACACAACTACAATCACTAGAACAGAATTTTACACTCAGGAAATTAGAAAACAAGCAGTCCAAATATATTATATGTGTCTGGAATTGGTCACCAATATTCAACAACTTGATCTAAGTGGAATCTAAAGAGTGCTATACCCAGTGCCTTCAGATTGGTATTGCTATTGTTAAATTAAGAATATTTGTATCACTATTCATAAATGATAGTATTTGTAAATGTTTTCTTCACCTTTATGTGCTTTAGTGATATTATTTTATTTCAGCTCTCTGAAAAAGAATTCAATTAATTTTCTAAAGCAAGCATAACATCAGTGACTTAAGATTCTGGTAGAAGTCATTTGAGAATACATTCCAACCTGGTACTTTTTTACCATTTCCTACTCTAAACCTTCATAATACAGGATGGAATTTTAACAGCTTTTTATGAATTATAATTTATCTACAGAAACTGCACTCTTTAGTCATTTTCTCTCTACTGTAATCAGTTTGGGTAAACATTATTTTCTTAAAGGTTTATTAATTTCATGTCGGTTTTAAAATTTATCTGTCTAGAATTGTAGACAAAGCTTTCTTGTGATTTCTGTAAAGTACCTCTGTTACAACCTGAAGAACACATTAGATTTAGAAGTCAAAATGATAAATGAAGCCAGTGTGGGAACAGAAAATGCAAATCTTTATTGCTTATCTCCTTTGTGCCTTTTTAACTAGGTGAATTAGTCATTTCAGTCTTTTCATTTTTAACATTGGTCTTTCTTGAAACCAGGGCAAAGCTTATTATTTTGAGTGTTAAATTTGTAGATTCATTCTCCAAATGTTTTTCTCTTTTCTATCATTTTTTCATGTCATTTTTTTCATCTTGCACAATATTTTTCTTTTGTCTTTCAGTCATTAAATAAGATGCCATTTCAGCTCCTTTGACATTCCCATTTAAGATGGGTTTAACAGGTTTTTTTTTTTTCCTCATACTGTGGATTAAACCCAAGGGTGCTTAACCATTGAACTACATCTCCAGCCTTATTTATTTATTTGTTTGTTTGTTTGTTTAGAGAAAGACTCTGGCTAAGTTTCTGAGGGCCTTGCTAAGTTGCTAAGGCTGGCCTTGAACTCACAATCCTCACTCAGCTACCTGAGCTGGTGGGATTACGGCATGAGTTACTGTGCCCGGCTGTTTTTATAAATACAGGACTTTTCCTCTTCATAACAAGTTATGCCATGTATAAATGCAGGGGTGTCTAGAAGATTAATTTTAACTATTTTGAAAACTTTTTATTTTCATAAGTCTGTTTTCTTCCATGATACATCCGAGTGCACTCTGTTATTTTCCCCTTCATTCATAGCGCTGTCCAGAGAGTCTTCATTATAATTTTCTATTTATCTTTGAGAACTTCTGCTTGCCTTAGCATCCTCTCCCCTGTACATTTTTGGCTGTGGTTTTCATTATGTCTTTCCTTCTGTGAGTTTTCAACCTGATGTCTTCTGGGTGTTTTAAAATGAAGGCAGCACTTTCCCCCTGTAAAAGTATCCTGATTTAGTTCCCCATTTTAAATATTTGTTCTCTCTTTTTCCATACAGAGTCTGAATGTCTTTTAGGCTTGCTGGTAAGTTAAGCTTCCATTTATTTTTGCCATAAAATATTGCAAAGGATTTCTTTATCTAGATGATATTTTATTATTATTTTTATCACCTCAATTGTAGAATAAAATCAAAGATTGTCAGGACAATTGGGATTTTTTAGTATTTTTGTTCAGAGTTTACCTATGCTACATTTTTTATATTATTGATGTAAATAGAGGGAATGAGACTAAAATAGCAATACAAATGATGAATAATTGAATTTGAGTTGTGATTATTTGATTGAATAGTTTAAGCTTTGATATATAATGAAATTAATGGATTTAGAAATGGGTAGGATAAAACATGGAAATTCTACTTCAACTTAATTTATTAAATAAGCCTGCTTTTATTAAGTTTCAAAGAGAAAGTTAACAGTAAGTCATGATGCATGCAAATGGTTAAAGAAAGCAACAACTTTACTGCCAATATTTGCAAAGAACTTAAATTCTATTTTCTAACTATAGCTTTGACAAAGAGTCTATTACCAATGTTAAGTTACATTAGTAATTGTTTTCACAATAGATAATTTTTTGTATCACTCTAAATTTTGAAAAATTGTTATATGAGTTAGAGAACAAATAAATATACAAGTTCATTATTTCAGAAAATAAAAATAACTCAAAAAGCTAATGATAATAATACCATTTTGAAAATACCCATATAATAATTTCAAAACAATTTTTTAGTATTTATTTATATGGTTCTTAGTCTTGCAGATTATTACTGATATAATAGTAAGCTAACAGTACTAAGTAAGTGAATTATGCAATATCTCAGAAGTTGAAGTTCCTTTCAGGAATGAATTTTTCAAAAACCAAAGAAGGTTGTGTTAGAATGTGTAGACTATATTACATTTTAAGCAATATACAATGACCCATGGAATCAGTATGAAAACAGTTAACACAAGTCATATTCAGATAGCCATTAGTACATTATTTAGGTGGAGATGAGTGAAATAGTTGGAAAATAGAATATGCCTGAAATAGCTGAAAAAGAGAATATGGCTTGTTTTCCCTCTACCCTTCCCACTATCCCTCTTTTCCTTAGCTCTTGTTTATTCTTCTACCCTTTGTCTCTTACACTATTTTGAAGGTTTTTCCTTACATTTGGTCAGTTATTTATTTTTTGTCCTGTGCTCTCAAGGCAAACAAAAACTTGCCTTTATATTTAACAAAGAAAAATTGTGTGTGTGTGTGTTACTTATCCAAAAGATTGTAAGTGTCTTGCAGCAGATGCTGAGGGTCACTTGAGTAACATGGATTTGCTGCTGTTGTAGAACATAATGTTCTCTTGATATCCAAGTGGGTCAAGTATGACAGTGGTGTTAGTTAGGTCTTGATGCCCTCAATGATTTTTTATCTACTTCTTCCATCAACTGGAGGCATGATAATTTGTCTATAATTGTAATTGTGGATTTCTTTATTTCTCCTTTGTATTTTAAGCTCTCAAAGAATATAAACATGAATTTAGAACAATGTGCTTTTAACTGACCCCCTTATCATTTTCTATTATCCTTCTTTATGAGTTCATAAATTTCTTGTCTGAAATGTACTCTCTGACATTAGTAGAATAATAATAGAGTACCCTCTGATACTAATATATTCTCATCTTTTCAACTTTAACTTTGGCCATTATATTTAAATTATGTCAAGTAAAAAACATACATTTGAGACTTTCCTTTTTATTCAGTCTGACATTTTTTGCCTTCTAATTTAGTGTTAGATAATTATATCATAAGTATACTGAAATATGATATACATATCTTATATATAAAGTAATAACTAGAAAAAACATTATACAATGAGATACACTTCAAAGATAGGTAAATTGAAATTTGATTATACAAAATGTTCAACAAATCCACAATATGGAAAAGGAAAAAAAAACAGAGAGAATTAAAACAGCAAATAAACAGTATTAAAAGGCATCTTAAGCCGTATTGCATCCATAATTAGAATGCATGTAAATGGCCTAAAATATCAAGTATAGACAAATATTAGCAGAGTAATAAAAGTGTATCTCAAATATATGCTACCTCAAGAAATTCTAAATATACTAATATAAACAAATTAGGAATGAAAAAGTGAAAACTTAATCATGTATCATGTAAACATTAATAAAAATGAGTATATTAATATCAGATATAGGAAATAGAGAGCAAAGAAAATTACCAGAGATAGTCATTTCATAAAGATAAAAGTATTAATCCACCAAAAAGACATAGCAATTATAAATGTATATGTAACAAAAATTATGTTTAAAATCATGTTTAAAAAACACTGATAAATCTGAAAAGAAAAAAAAACAAAAATCACAATTGTAGTTAAATACTTCAACATTCTTCTTTCTACAAGTGATATAACTATTGATTATCAGCAAGGATGTAGAATTCTACAACTTGATCAACCAACCAGATATAATTGACATGTATAACACATTCTGTGCGTAACAGAAAATATCATCTATTCAGGTACCCAGAAATAATATTAGTAAGAAGGAAATTTATACCACTTAATACCTAACATAATGTAAAAGAGGAAAAGCCTCAAATTAATAATCTATTTTTTATTTCAAAAACAAAAATACATAAATAAATACTATAGATGATATAATGAAGATGTGAGCAATGTAATTGAACAAAGAAAGATGATAGCAATAGATCATCAAAACAAAAGCAATTTATTTTAAAGTAAATAGCAAATCCTGGAGATACATTTTCAAGGGGGAGATGAAAATTTTGAGGATATATATTACAAACTTTGTTTTCTTATTAAATTGATAGGTTAGTTATTTTCTAAGAATCCTAATAATCAAGATGTAATCAACTGGTGGAAATTGGTAAAGATTTGGTATAGTCATTAAGAAGTTAATGAACAAAGAATAAAGATAAAAATATAACTTAAGCAAGATAAAAGCTAAGAGTCTTGGTTTTGTTTAGAAAAGGGGGAGACATTTTGTTTGGCTCCCCTCAACTATGTTGTAATCTATAAGATCTTTTAGAAAAAGAAGGGAACCAGAGGTCCCTTGACCATTACAATCATGAGTCCTTCAGAACCTGACTCACAACAAAACAAAATAAACAACAACAACATCATCAAAAAACTATTACTCCAAAGATATCTTCATTTACTTTGTCAAGTGTAAATGTAATTCATTTTTTGAATTACCCTTTTTTCCGTTTTCTCATAGCTCTTGTCAGATTATACCAAGCTAAAGCAGTATAGAGAGTGAAGAGTTTCGGATAAATTAGGAAATGAAATTGCATGATTCTAAAAGTGAAGTTCATTTTCTTTCGGAGAGAACATTATTTTATGTTAGGTGTATTACAATTTCCTCTTGCCAGGACTTCCTAATGGAGGACAGATTAGGAGAAGGAGCTCAGTGGTGATGAAGAATAGGCTTCCATTACAAATTGTGAGCCTGGAGTCCATGTCCTAAAGAGGGAAAACAAATCTGAGAGATGATTTGTAGTACTCTGTTTTAATTTGTTTCTGTTCTGTGTCGAAATTCCTTCCAGAAAATCTTTATTAAACAATAAAATTTAGTTATGGTCTTGAATTAACTGTGACTCAAGAACAGTAAATGAGATCAGCATCAGTGTTTGGGGAAAAAAAAAATGGATCACTGAGAGGTTGGATCAGCTTGCAATCAGGGCTGTAGTAAGTTTTCCAAAGGTGACTGGCATGAAGTTGGAGCTTTCTGTTTTAAACAAGTGATGTGTGTCACACAGAGATTATAAATTACCTATACATCTCAAGAATCTGACATACAGTCTGGGAGACTAAATTCCCTATAATCAATTAGGAATACTCAGTCCTACATTCAAAACTACCTAAATCATAACTACATATCTAGAAAGTTGTACAATAGCAATCCATTTCCTCAATTCAGTACATGAGTTTCTCTAGGGGACACAAATGATCAAGATGACTGGAAATTATTTAAATTCTGGAGATATTATCCATCAATTTCATTAATATCGCAGCAAGGTTGATAAATGGCTATGAATCCATTGTGTGATTAACTCATTTTTAATTTCAAATTGGTTTATGTGGTAGATATGGTCTCATGTTTCCTAAAACTAGGAGAAAGTAGGGACAACAGTACTGTGGGAAAATGAATACTTTAAATTAACATCTACTTATGAGGAGTTTTATTACTTTGATGGCAAACCTATTTTTCTCAATCTGGGATTAGGGAAATTTCAAAAATCCATCTAGTCTAAATGATTCTCAATAACCTTTATTATCTCTCCCCACAGATATTGTATAGCTCCGTATTTTAAATGCTAGTGCTATACAATCTCAAGAAGTACATAATAATATTTCTTCCGAGAAATGTTTTTAAAACCTAGGGGGAAACATACATTGGTAAAACAGATGGCACAATGAAGAGAACTCTGGAGTCTGCACTAGGCTTTGACTTGTAGTTCTTACAAGATTCTAAAGTAATGAGTTGTATATGCATGCTTATAAAAGCTATACTTTACCAAAACTATAGTATGGGGAGTTTTTAAAGCAAGAATTTAGATGGTAAATAGCTTCAATTTGTGAGATAATTTCAGAATGCGAAACCATGAACTTATTTATTCTATAAATATTTTAGAGTCTCCCTTTTTTGGTGGTGTCCTTGTGCGAGGGACTGAAGAAATAATGTTGAGAAAAACTAGAAATAGTCTTGGCCAATATGCAGGCCACAGCCTTGTAAAGTAGGTAACCAAATGTAATTACAAAGGTGATCCACAGTTTGAAGGAAAAATTTCAGATGCTATTAGGCTTCTAAGCATGTGTTTTGGTTGGGGGGCACTTTAGTCTACTTGTACTGCTATAATAAAATATATTGTACTGGGTAATTTATAAATAATAGAAATTTATTTCTTAGAGTTCTTGAAGCTAGGAATCCAAAAATCAAGACATGGCCAAGTTCAAGAGTCCAGAGAGGGCCCGTGTCTGCTTCCAAGATGGTACCTGAAGGCTGTCCTCACATGCCAATAGGGCAGAAAGGGTAGTGAGCAACAATTCTTTCACACCTTTTATGTAAGGCCTAAAAGCCTCACCCCTTAACTCTATCATAGGGCAACTAAGTTGTATTATAATAATCTAGGGAAATGCATGCAGACTGCAGCAAGGGATCTGTCCAAGCCTCACATTTATTCCTTTTTATGTAATTTTAGGGCATTAAAAGTTCTAATAGTTAAATAGATGATACCTCTCTTTCTCTTTCTCTGTACTAGTCTTACTCTCCTCCATGTGTGTGCTTTAATATGTTATTCCTCTCTCTCCATCTCAACTCTGAAACTAAAAAGCAACATAATATTATGTAATTTATTGCATCTTAAAGAGAAAATTGCTTAAACTTTTATAATAGTGGTTTATGGCTTTGTTTCATGTTCTATAGATCCCAACTCAACATTAATTCACTTAAATTTATCACATCTTTCTCTTGCACTGTCCATCCTGCCATAGATATTTCTCCATTTAAGTTGAGTTGCTTCCTCAGTAACATGAGATAAATGTGCTTCACCAAACCTAATTGCACCTGTCAGAAGCAAACTCCATTTTCGTTACAAAAATTGTCAGAACAAATTAAATCATGGAGAATGTGGAGATTCATTTGGGAAAGCGTGTTTTATAATTTGTTTCATTTTGTGTGACTTCACAGAGTTCTTAAAAAAGGGGGGAAATAAAAAATTTACTCTAGAAAATGTATGAACACCATAAGGAACGACAGTTTTGTGAAAAGCTGTCTCTCGCTAAATGATATCATATCTACTTCCACACTTGAAAACAAACAGTGTATTAAAAATTGATATAATAAAATTTATTATCTTTGACTCCTAGATAAACATTTCAGTAATGTGATTTCTTTAGAAAAATATGCTTAAACTCTCCTGCCAAGAAAGTTCATGAGAAAATATGGATAAATACCTGACACCACCTCTCAGTCACCAATTCTACATTCACGTTGATCATGATTTAGGAGAATATAGGTAGTGAAAGATGAAAAAAGGACCACTTGGTTTTAATGATGAAGTCATTTTTCAATTTCAGCATTTCAAATCACACAATAAGAACTGACGTTAATAGTACAGATATCTGATTTAAAAGCAAATGAAAGCTTTTAAGGGTATAATAAGTTACTTATCTATAGAAATTCTAAGTTAATATTATTGCTAACAGAAAACATAAGACAAAAGCAGCCTTCAAAGTTTCCTTTCAAATGTTTTACTTTTGTGCTGGTACTCACTGTTTTAAGTGAGAAAAAAAGAATTTAAAAAGGCACCATGCTAAAAAAAAAAAAAAAAGAAAAGAAAAAAGAAAAAAAAAAAGACCAGAGAATAAGGATTTAGGGGTCAGAAAAGCTAGATTTGAATTTTGTCCTTGATAATTACTAACTCAACTGAAAGCAAGTCTACATACTATGATATAAAGAAAGTGTGCTAGAGCAAGCAGCAATTCCAATTACACCTAAGCAATAAACTTTCTTTGAGCATCAGGGGGGAAATTGAAGAGAATAATATTTATCTGTCAGTATTATGGTGAGGATTTAATGAGATAATGCATACAAAGTACCTAGAGAAATGGTAATAAAGATGGCTTTTTATTAGTCAGCCATATTATTTTCTAAAGAAATCCTTATCAAAATTTGGATTTGTAGTTAAATCATTTCAGAAAACCAAAATCTGAAATTTGTAATGCTAATGCCTTTAGGTACCAGCCATGAAAAAACTTTTCAAAATTTAGAACATTTTTGTTTTTCCTCTCAATGACTGTTGTGGAAAACAACAACAACAACAAAACAACAACAAAAACAAACACACACACAGAAGAGTTGAAAGAATTTTACAGTAGGCTGTCACATCCCCGCCAGCTAGATTCCATCATTATGTTGTACTCTACATTATTATGTCATTTCTTTATCCATTCATTAAAACATCTTTATTTTTGATGTATTTGAAAGTTGTAGATACCATTACTCTTCTCTGTGAATACCTCAGTATGCACATTGTCATCCAGTGTGTTTGTTTACAGTTTCCTTTGGCTGTAAAACTTGAATGCAATTAAATGCCCAAATGGTAAGTACACACCCAGTTTTTTTAAAGAGTGTATTTTTTTTTTTTTAAAGAGAGAGGAGAGAGAGAGAGAGAGAGAGAGAGAGAGAGAGAGAGAGAGAGAGAATTTTTTAATATTTATTTTTTAGTTATTGGTGGACACAACATCTTTGCTTGTACGTGGTGCTGAGAATCGAACCCGGGCCGCACGCATGCGAGCACGCTACCACTTGAGCCACATCCCCAGCCCCTAAAGAGTGTATTTTTAAAAGTTTTTTTTTTACAATTCCTTTCTTTTATTTATTTATTTTTATGTGTTGCTGAGGATTGAACCCAGTGCCTCATACATGCTAAGCAAGCACTCTACCACTGAACTATAATCCTAGCCCCACTCATCCAGTTTTTAACAAATGCATTCACCTGCCTTTCCCAAACTTACAACAAAGTCCATTATTATCTCCCACAACACTTAGCCTTAGGTTTTAATGAAAGATTTCAGTTGTCTTTTAAGATTTCAGATGGATTAACTAAGCATTACATGAAAGTCACATTGGAATTATATGGAAAATAAATGGACAAGATGACTTTTCATTCTTAACAACGGGATATGGCAGGAAATTGAGTCTTTATTACAAAGAAATAACCATGCCCAAAGAGGAGCATTGTAAGAAAACTGTCCACTCAACACTGAGAGGGGTTATGACCACATAGTATAGGAAGAGAAAATTTTAAGTCCAGGGTGCAGAATTTGAAGACCATGAATCATTTTATGTGTTTGTTTACCAAATGACAAAATATACTGATATTCAAGGGTATGTTACTACTTACCTATTTGATTAATTTTAAAAGTGAACATTTTGATTTTCCTATAAGAGACATATTTAGGTAAAAATTATCAAGCAAATGTAACACTAAGATCAGAGATAAAGGACACACATTCTATGGTAGGTGACATTATTTAAAAAGGAAAAAAACAATGATTATTTGATGATTTTGGGCTAAAAAACAAATGAACCAAAAATAAAAGAAAAGAAAAAAACATAATAAATGTGATTTTTGTCCTCCCTATTTAAAGTCCTCTATATCTAACTATTCTTCAAGAGACATATGGCTGCATCTAGTCAGCTTTCTAAACAATCACCCCTTTTGCAAATTATTATGTCAACTTTTTTCTTTCTATCCTTCTGTATACATGATTGTGTCATCCTAAAATAAACTGGAATATTTAAAGTTAGGAAATTCAAAGGCTTGGGAGCATGACATTAGTGGGCTAGAAAATAGTGGAAAGCATTGCAAGGATATGAGTAGAACAATACCAAGGATGCACAGATAAAATAGCTCTTAGAGTAGTGCTGCTTATGCAGCTACAAACAGGCACCACTGAATTCCCTGCCAGAACAAACTGGCTGTAATTAAACCATGCAGAATTAGCATATGTATTTTGTTTCATGGTCATTATAAGATAAATTAGGTCATAATTTGTATAGGTTAGCATATTGGAAAGGTCTCGTTCTACTTTTACCTCATGTGTGTGGCTACAAATATAGCAAGATCAACAGAAATTGTTATTAGTATGAGTCGATGGCAAACTGCAATTGTTACAATAAGAAAGAAGTCAGTCTGCTCTTATGAGACATTAACATCTTGCCACTCATAATTAGGCTTCCACTTAATCACATGAATTAAGTCCTAAGAAGTACTTCTCCTTCACTCATGACAAAGGACATGCAAACACACATTTACATATTCCTATGCAGACATAACCACTGTAACTTTGCTAATTACAATTATTTATTTTCAATGCACTCTCTGCTGTGGACAAATTTCATCTTCAGCTTCCTTAATTTCTGTACCTTGTTGAAACATCCAAGGTTAATTGAGCAAATGTGCTTTGTTTCTGGTAAGCTCCTTTTTTTCTTGGTTAAAAGTTCTTCCAAGTGTCTAAAGGAAGAGCCACCTTTCCCTGAATTTGGAATTTGCATGGTAAGTGTTGTTCTTCATCTGGCCTTTCCTGAGACCCTTCAAACTAAGTTAAGCATCAGCCACTTTCACTTTTTTTCAGGAAGGAAAAAGAATGTGAACCTTCCCTGAACTCCAAACATAAAAATCTGTTTCCTCAAACTTGTGGGAGGGCTGGACTCTAGAGCAAGTGGGTGTGAATGCTAAGGCATGTAAGCCCTAATATCATCCATATTGTCATTGATCCATGGGAACTTTGATATGTGCTAATAGAATATCTGTGCTGCACATGCTGAATGAGAGTTTTAAAAAATGTGCAGGCACCATAACTTAGGCACCATAACTCTTGAAACCTCGCCTTATTGTGTCAAATGTATTAATCTTTACAAGTATCCCTCTTGAATCAGGTAATTTGCTGGTAATTTTTAAGATGATATTTGAAAATTAAAGTTATGTAAGAAATGAATCACTTTGGTTTGTTATATAGAAATTGCTCACATTTGGGGAATGAATAGCTGGAGGCACCATCTCTTCTTGCAGGCAACTGCTATATTTCCTTCACCCTGCTAAGTTAGACTAGAAGTTCTACCAAGGTAGGGCTTTCCATGAAAACCCAGGAGCTTCTGGCCCCAGAAGATAGACTTGAATTTGGAGAGAGAGGAACAATGGATGCCTGGTATCATTTTTAAACAAAGTAAAGAGAGTAGGAATGATTGTAGAAAATACATCTCTTTATTGTTGCTGTCCAAGGGCGGGCAAGCAGTGGTCTAGCAAGAAAGTCAATACAAAGATCCTGGAAAGAAGAGAAACACAGAAGGTTCAGACAAGCTGCATAAATAGCCCTTTCTTCTAGGTATCTTTGTGAATGTACAGGGAAGAACTGTGAGTACCTGGAGAAAAGTTAAAAACTGAGGCCGACTTAAAAACTGGTTGAACTTTGAATGCACTCCTGAAACCACACACAAATCCATCAGCAAATAGCCTAAGTTTTATAGTAGTAAGGTTTCTGGGCACAACCTCTGCTCAAATTATTAGGTGGCCACTAAGCTCTGCAGACACACAGGAGACTCTTAAAAAGGCAGGCTAGAAAATAAAACTAAGATTTAGTAAAATTGAAGAGAGTTATCATTGGCTGCCATGTCAAGGTGACAGACTCAGCAGAAGTAAGGGAAAAAGAACAGTTAATTATTGCAAAACTATATAGCATAAAATGCAAAATGTTCAATAACAACAAAAATTAGGGTTAGGGACATAGCTCGGTTGTAGAGTGCTTTCCTTGCATGCACAAGGTCTTGGGTTCAAACCCCCCCACCCCCCAAAAAAGAACATCCAATAACAACAAAAATTATGAGACATGAAAAGAAACATAAAAAATAATACATATAAACTGCTATCAATTCATATTGTTGAAAACTGAGCTATTTTTGAATCAAATAGCAAAATATTTGATTTAATTATTATAAACATGTCCTTAAAATTGAAGAATACATGTCCAAGAATTTAAAAATGAATTATCACAATGATTTAAACAATAGATTGGCAGAACCCATAATAAAAAAAAATGAAATAGAAATTCCAGAGTGAAAAATGAATATAACCAAGGAGAAAATCTTATAGTGTGGACTCGACAACATTTAAGATGGTAAAAAGGAGGAGTCAGTACCTTTGTTTTCAGGTCCAGCACATAAATGGCTTAGAAGTCATCACTCCTATTCTTCAATAAGGGATACCTTCACAAATCAAAAAATCAATGGTGTGGATCCATCACAGAACTTATTTTTTTTTAAAACACTTTGTTAAATATTTGTTGATTGACCTTTATTTATGTATTTTATTTATTTATAGGTAGTGCTGAGACTCAAACCCAGGGCCTCACGCGTTACGGGCAAGTGTGACACTGCTAAGCCATAACCCCAGCCCACGGCACTTACTTTGTAGGACAAACAACCAACCAGAAAACTGGAGACGCAAACAATTACAGAGACTCAGATCTGAAAGCAGCCTACCAGGAGCAGAAGCTGCTGTAGCAGTAAGCTGGGAGGAACATCTGTTGGTAATTTAGGCAAATTGCTCCAAACTGAGTGTGGATTAGGATGAGAAGAAGAAACTCCTAGGTAATGCAGTTTGGAGAATCCAACATCTTTGTGAGTTTTACCTCCAGGAACTATGAGGTGCTCAGGGTTAAAAGCCTGGAAAAGTCTTCTTGTGGCTCTGAAAAGTAAGAAGGAAAATAACCTTCGTGAAATGCACACAGAATTTTACAACAAATATCTATTCTGACATGCAAGAGACTCCACCAGAACCTCATTCACTTGGAGAAAGAACACTTCTCTGACTCCACCATCCTGTTGTCTTCCAGACTCACCTAAGGGGAGATGGAATCTATACAACTGGAGAAAGATTTGTGACTGTCCTGGGCCAGAGAATGCTTTGAATGTGCTCTTTGTGTGGAAAAGCTGAATCTAGAACTGGACAGAAAGTGTAGAAGATGAGTCTCAAGCATTTTGCCATGATAGAAAGTAAGGAAGTGCTCAAAAAATACACCAACACACACACACATAACACACACACACACACACACATAACACACACACACACACACACACACACACATACACAATGCTGGGATTATATAGAGAGCATTCAGGAGACAAATAAAAGAAAGAGCTCCTGTTGTTCAAAGCTGGAATGACTTGAAGAGCAAAATAAAGTTACATTAGATTACAACCCAAAGTATAAAATAAATACCCATGATTCCTTGCCTCGGCCCTGATGTACTTTAATAAGTAAATGAAAAAAAAAACTATTTTAATATATTTTTGCTTGGCACTAAGGACTTGCATAAACTAAGTAAAATTTCTTGCTACCCAAATACAAAATGATAGAGAATTATCTGTGCAGAATAATTCCATATAGTGTAAGTAGATAATTCCTCCTCAAGGAGAAGCAACCTCCCTTCCAATTCCTTGGAGTATAGATTCTTTATGGTGGATTCTTTCAAAAGAGTACAAAATGCCATGGGGAAAGAAAGAGTGATTGCAGTGGGAAATGATAGACACAACAGCCACGCAATGAAACCAACATGCAATTTAAAGCCACATTGATAGTCTGTACCCTTGATATGGTGTGATGAAATGCCACTTTATTTCTGTGGTCTTCTTCCCAAGCCCCTAAACACAGTCTTATCACTAAAAAAATATCAGATAAATTCTAGTAGAGTGACATCTTAAAAAAAAAAACAAAAAAACTGACTGCCAAACCTCAAAACAGTCAATGTGTCAGCCAAGAAGATATTAAGGAGCCATGGTTATTAAGTGTAATGTGGTCTCCTAAATGGAAATTTTTAATCAAATAACTAAGGAAAGGTCAACATTAGTTTAAAAAGATACGTGAATATTGATTTATTAATTTTAAAAAGTTTACCCATACTAAAGTATGATGATGATATAGTAAAATGTATTCTTCTCATGATTTTTCTGCAAATCAAACATTGTACTATAACAAAATGTTAATTTTAAAAGAAGGAGAAGAGATGTTGAAAGACAACAAGTATTAATCTAAAACACCACCAGTGGTCAAACCTGGGATATTTCAAACAAAAAAATAATTTACATTAAAATTTATGTCCATACTATTACAAATGAATAATTGAAGAAAATAAATATAGGGAAGTATATAGTTTTTTTTTTGCAGAAGAATTGCAATTAATAAATGTAGAAAGAAGCAGGAAATTAGAAAATCACCCTTAGAACAACACAGTAATCATTGGTGTATTGTTAAGATCCAATAGTGGATGCTAAAATTAGTGGGCGAAATTTTAAAAGAAAATATATTTATATAATCTTTTATTACCTCCTCAAAGATATTTATTGGTATCTAAATAAATTTAAAGAAAATATATTTATATAATCTTTTATTACCTCCTCAAAGGTATTTATTGGTATCTAAATAAATGGCTTATTTTACAGATGAAAAATCTAGCAAAGACCATGTATACAAAAAATTATGGTTCATAATATCTATCAAAAAAAAACTGTGTGTTCTCTTATATAATGTATATGAGAGTATAACATAGAATAATTCACACCACAATGAGTGAGAATATTGAAAACTGGGAAAAACTTCACTATGTAATAATTAGTGATAAGGTTCTTTTATCTTTATGAAATCTAGAATAAAAAGATGTTCACAATACTCTTTTGAAAGAAATACACTTTGTGTGAGGTACTCTGTAAACCAAAATAAACTATAAAAAATTAAAAGAATTTTGTCATTATATAGTACAAATTCAAAAAACTGTGCATTTGTTTACTTAATTACATACAAATTTATGAAAAATGTAGAAGTGATCAAACCTGAAAGCAGACCTTCATTCTAAATTACTAACAAAATAATTTTATGCCAAATATTTAATTGAAATATTTAAATAGTTATCAAACATATAATATTCTATTTTAACAAAGCCATACAAATGAAAACAAAAAGTACATTAATTAACTACTTTAACTTCCCAATAAAAATGTAAATTTTTTAGTACACTGACAGCTATGACTGTTCTAACTTACACTCTAATTTAGTTTTTCATATATACTTTAATATCACCATTATAATAGGACCAGAAAAAGCAATTGGTTGTCAGTACATTAGTAAATAAATTACCAGGAAAACAAAACCAAAACAATTTGAATATTATAGTAAATGTGATTTTAATGAACAATATACACTGAAAACTTTGTAAGTCTGATGACAAGTATTTCCTCAGTTGGGTGATGGAAGTTTACTAGCCTGATGTAAGAGAAAAGAAAGTTCTGTGAATAAAAAAAAAATCACATGTTCTTAACATATTATATAAAGCCTTAATGAATACAAAAAGTAAAAGGAGAAAAATATTTAAAATTGGGCAAATATAATTCAGTTTCACTCTGTTCTATGGAAATTTGTCATGAAATACTGGGTTTTAGTACTTAAATACAGGAATGACTTATTTTAGAAAGTAGGAAAGGAATTATTGTCCACCAGCTGTTTAGTCTGTGCTCCTGAACATGATCATATCAGTATGTTTATAAAAGAACTTCATTTTTGAAAATACGATAATTAATGAACTGAACTATCAGGTTGAAAATTAAATTACTTCTTCAGAAAAAGTACACTTTAACAAATGGGATTTTAGAACTATCAGAGCAATAAATTGCCTTAGATAATTTTAATCAAATTTTAATAACATTTAAATAAAAATTAGATCATTCTGATTATATTTATGTTAAAGGATGCATGACATATGCATGCTTGTATAACTTCCTGAGTTTGAAAGCTTTATGTGTTGCAAAAAAATGCCTGAAAAGTGAAGGACTATACTCAATCATTTGAGAATGGTTTATTCTGCCCATTCATTCTTCATTGCTGTATTTCCATTTCCAAAGTTCCTAATTTCCCAAGAAGGGCACAGGGCTTCAAAACTATAAATGGCTAACATATCAATATCTACTGCTTATGTCAAACAAATCAATAGGGATAATAAATGATTTAATGCTTCAGTGCATACAGTTATACAAATATTTATTCATGTTCTTAGTGTTCTCAGAGTTGATCAAAACCTATTTGCCTTGAAAATTTTCTCACATAATTGTGTTTACCTATGCTATCCTTTCAAATTCACATTTAATATTTAAATTCTGTTCTAGGGCATCCCAGAGAACCAAACTTGTTAGAAATATTTCTATGCAATCGTTTTCCTGATGTGAGGTTGAAGTGGTATGGTGATTTTATTCATCTGGATTCAAATATGAACTAATGGTTCTAAATAACTCACTTCCTTCATTTGGATTCTAATATTATTTGGACATCTGTTAAATCATTATATTTAATTGAAACACATACTTTGTAGTTGATTAATAGCTCAAGACAGTCTATAAAATATATGACATAAAATTATTATTAATCAGTACTAATGATTCTCTTGGTTGTGAAACATGCTTCTCTGATAAATTTTATAAAGATGAGTGAACACTAAAATACAGTCCACTTTTTATGAAATCATTATTCTTTCCTTCAGTGCATCAAAATGTAAGCTACATGAGAACTAGGACTTTTTTGTGCTCTTTGATCTATTCCAATCACATGGAAAATTGCCTGGAAGGGATTAAATGCATCTCTTCCTCAGAAGAAATTGAAGTGCACAGACCACCCATCTCTACTTCATTCCCTGGGTAAGACATAATGTCAACCAGAGGCTCAAATCCAGGAAGCCAAGTTTGGGCTTCTGTAGTTGAAAGAAGATGTGAGACACAGTTGGTGTTTTAGTCAGCTTTTTCACTGCTGTGACTAAAGGACCCAAACAGTACAATTATAGAGAAGAAAGGGTTTATTTGAGGGCTTGAGGTTTCAAAAGTCTTAGTTCATAGAAGGCTTGCCTCATTCCTTGGGACTTGATGGGAGGCTGAGCATCAATGGCAGGAGAGGGTAACAGAGGGAAACAGCTCACATCATGGTGACCAGGAGACAGAGAGAGAGAGGTCTCCACCCAAAAGATGCAAATATATACCCCATAGCCCAGTCCCAATTCCCATCTCCTCCAGCCATATCCTTACCACTCCAGTTAATCCAATCAGGAATTAATTATCTAATTGGGCTAAGGCTGTAATCTAGTCATTTCTCCTCCACGCCTTCTTGCACTGTCTTGCACATGAGCTTTCAGGAGACACCACATCTAAACCATAACAGTTGGGATAGTACACATGTTTTATTTGGAGGTAAAAGTAGCCAGTTGCCAGTCCCTAGCTATTGGCCCCATCCTTCACGTCATCCATAGGCACTTTTTATAGGCAGGCCAACAAATTACATTACCAACAAATTACACATTACCAACAAATTACATAAGTGGGTGCATGCTTACAAGCAAATGAAGGCAGGCAGGCTACAGTATAATAGTACAGATTTTGAAAGAACAATTATAATGGAAAAGTTAGAAGCAAAAGGAAATATAACCCTATAATAATTTTGTCAGAATTGTTAAGTGAGCGCAGAAACATGAAGAACTAAGCACAATTTTTTTGTTTTGTTTGAAGCATAAAGGAAAAATAAGAAATGGGTAACTCCAGTAGATAGTCAATATTTAAACAGATGGAAGATAAGGTTAAAAAACAAACAATACATCCATCTGTTTAGGTTCTGTGTTTTCTAATTAAGAAGATAATCTTCAACCTGGAAGAACAGGATAATGTGAAAATAGTTTTGGAAGTAAAATATATGATTGGATAGGGCTTGAAAGTGACCACATACTTTGAAATGAAGTTATGTTTTCTAGCTGAGGTGAATTATATCACAGGTCAAAGAATTATAGAAGCAAGCAAGATACCACTTGCTTAAAGATTCATGGGAATAAGAAAGTTGATGGAAGATACAGCATAAACATCATGATTTTCCCAAGGAGAAATTTGTAAAATCCAGTATTAAAATTGCCCTATCTCATATTCAAATTCTCTCCCAATGTATGCTGTTTATATGATTTGTGGGGTTACTTAGCAAATATAACCAGATTCTAAATATCATTCATTGAGACTGTTGTAGCAATACTTTTCTTTTCTCATTGGGATTCTTTTTGGGGGGGTGGGGAAGAGAAGATTTATATAAATTTATCGTGATAAGCTTATTGGCAAGTTTTGGGTATAAATAAATAGTTATGATGAGTTTTGGAATATTTTACAGTTAATTATAGACTTATTCTAAGGGAATTACCTAATGACAATTAAAAAAAAAAATCTGGATAGAGTTCAAGAGTTCTGTTTTGGATATGAGGTGTCCCCGGCAAAACTCACATGTGAGACAATGCAAGAAGGTTCAGAGTAGAAATGATTGGATTGTGAGAGTCATCCCAATCAGTGAATTAATCCCTGGTGGGATTAACTGAGTGGTAACTACAGGCAGGTGTAGCTGGAGGACTTGATTAATTTGGGCATGGTTAACGAGTATATATATTTTGTTTTGTTTTTGGAACTGGAGTGTCTCTATTTCACAATCACCATGAGGTGAGCTGTTTCCTCTGCCACACTCTTCTGTCATGTTGTTCTATCTCACCTCAAGCCCCAAGGAATGGATCCAGTCTCCTCTGGACTAAGGCCTCTGAAACAGTGAGCCCTCAAATAAACTTTTTCTCTCCTACAGTTGAGCTGGTCAGATCATTTAGTCACAGCAGAGAAAAAGCTGACTAAAACATGCCCCATCTTATTCAACAATTTAATCAATTTTTTTAGATCAAGATACAAAATTCAAGTTTCTCACAATGTAAATTTTGTATAATAGCTATTATGTTGAGTGGCATCTCATTGAAAGTATATATTGTGAAGGAGACTGGCACTTCAGAGAACATTCCAAACTGGTGGCTAAGAAGATGAAGTAAGCAACACTTGAAAACACTGTAGAGAAAGAAAGAAAGAGAACTTGAAATATCCAGTCCCAGAAGAAACAGAGATTAGAAAAGATCAGGGAAATCTGTTGCCACCTAAGGTCAAGCAGAAGGAATCCCAGACTTACTTTTTTAAGACTGGAATCCTCCCTTGTGTTTAATATATTCCAGTCCAGAGGAAGAGAATGGAGGTGTCCCTAAGTTGCAGAAGGAGGAAGAAAGGTAAATCAGAAAGAAGAAAATGGATGTAAAACCTGTGGTGATAGTTTTTCAATTTTTGGAATAAGGGCAATTCAGTCAAATAGGAGTAAATTGTTATAAATAATCAGGTGAAAAATTGAGTAGAAAAAAATATAGAAATGAGTAACACAGTTGCTTAAAATATAGAAAATGATCCAAAAGGATTATTTTTCCCTATAAAGGACAAAATCAATAAAATTTGACTCTTATTTTGTTTTGCTAGGGGGGCTGTATAATTTAATCTGTGTTTCAATAAAACATGATCAGGTAGTGGGGATTGAGATGAGAAATAATTACAGAGAGTTTGAAGGAAGAAAATAGTGATAAGAATGGAGAAAAGAGTCAAAAACATTGGAAGGTAGACTTGACAGAACTTTAGTATCCACCGACCAAAGAGAAGCAAGCGGAGTAATATGCAATCATATCTTTAAAAGGGTAGAGAAAGCACAGTGATACTGCCTGGAAAAACAGAGTGGTGTCATTAACAGATTCTTCCAGGGAAGGCCAACAAGTGAGAGGAGAAAGGTAATGGCGCTTCACACATCCCAACTTGGAGGCACCTCTCCCATAGGAGAGATGTGCCTGTCTGCCCTGAAGAATAGTTCAATTCAGACAAGCTTGTTTCTCAACCTGGTTTATTTCATATAGATAGAACTCACTTTATACATTACACATTATCTTAAATCAATAAGTGCACATCCTTTAAAATTGCATGCTGGATTATATTTAGGAATATTCTTCCACTCTTTTAAATTAATACTGTAACATGCATGCAATAAAAAGAGCAGAGATTCATAGATACATGGTTTCAGTTTATGATAAATGAGCTCATCTTTAGCACCAAAATTCATAAATGAAGCATTTTCATCACTTCAGAAGACTCCTCTGAACCCTTAGAAGAAAGTGCTGCTCTCAAGTAAATAATCTCTCATTTCTAACTGCCTATGGTTACATAAAGAACAATATAATATTTATTCTTTAATGTCTTTCTTTTGCTAAAATTATGCTTTTGGGATTCATACATATATTTATATATAATTATAGTGTTTTTCTTCTTATTGTATAATGTTTTATTGAGTGAATATATCACAATTTATCCATTCTGCCCTTGATGGACATTTTGTGAGTATTTGGAAGTTTCTAGATTTTGTATATTAGTAATTCTGCTCTTCTGAACATTCTTACATACATTTGGGGTGTGAACGTATTATGCCTTTCTTTTGGGTGTGTGTTGTAACCAGGAGAAAAATTACCGGATCAAAATTATGCATAAGTTCAGTATAAGTGGACTGCTAGTTTTTCAAAGTGGTTGTACCATTTACAGTCTCACTAACAGATTCAGGAAGCTCTGGTTATTCCACATTCTCATTACCACTTTAAATGGTTAGAAGGTCTCATTGCAGTTTTTCTAGTGAGTGTGGGGTTTTATGTTTTGTATCTCTAACAACAGAAGAGTTTGAATATTTTGCTCATATTGATTTATTAGTTATATATTCAACCTTATAAACTCTCTGCATAAAATTTCTTTATTCTGCAGCTTTTTCTATTTTCTGTGGTTTGTATTAGCTTTCTATATACTAAGAATATTTATAATTCATCATATATATGTGTATATATTAATATGAAACATCTTTCCCATTCTATTCTTTTTCACTTCAGTTATTTCCTTTGTGTCTTCTCAACAAAAAAATTCTCAACAACAATATAATTCAATTAAAACATTTTTCTCCTTTATTATTTGCATTTGTTATATTCTTTTTAAAAACCATACTCTAGGTCATGAAGTTGATATCATATAATATCTTCTACAAACTGTACTCTCTATTTTGTACTTTATTTACCCACAATTCATTTTCTGGATGGGGTGATAAAATGATGAAACTTAGTTTTTAGAAATACTGTATTTTCCGCTTTGTACAGCAGATAACTTTGGCTAGTATCTGACATCGGTATAGGTTTTTATATGTAGTACTCTTTTCCAAATCTATTTTTACTTTGATCTAGTTTTTATCTTTGTGATAAGACCATGTTTTTTAATTATTATCATTTTACTTATGTCTTAATAAATGTCCATAGAAATTTCCAAGTTTATTCCTGAAGAATGCTTGTATGCTTATTGGACTTTTGCTTTTTAATATAAATATTAAGATCAGCTTGCCAGCTCTCTCAAACACACACACACACACACACACACACACACACACACACTGATGTTTTGACTGAAACTACATTGGCTTTCTAGAAATGATATTTTTGCAATACTGAGTTTTTCTGAGTATTAAGGTTCATTACATTTCACAAGATAATTTTTTTATTTTCTTCAAATATAGTTTTTACCTATTTAGAAGTCTGATATGTTTTGTTACACTGAGTCCTAGACATTTCCAGGATCCTGTTTTGTTTTGTTTTGGTTTTGGAGGAAATTTTCAGTAATATAAAAACAATATATTGTAATCCAATAATTTTATGGCTTTAGTTTTTTGCTGTGTTTATTCAAAGTAGCCTTCTGGGAAATCTTACTGCATATTTTTCTTTAGTTTCTCTTATTTCTATAATCTCTTCTTTCTGCCTTTCATTCCTTGATATTCTTTAGGGGTTGTCAAAAAGAGTTATAAACTCTACTATTCTCATTATACAGTTAGGTTGCAGAACTCTCTAAACCCCATGCTGTTGAGAAATCCCTTAGGTAAGCATTTTCTGTCACAGTGGTCACCCAAGAAGTGACAGTGATGAAGTAAACCACCTGTATGTGTTGTGGCAAGGGCAAGGCAGATAACCTTTGTGTTCTATTTTCCCATCAGGTATAACAGCTGTTTACTCAGATAAGTCACTAGTAGTAATAATAATTTTTAGAAAATTTCTTTCTAAATATTGATACCAGGAAGTTAAAAAAAACTTAATGACATATAAATAAATAATAATGAGTGCTATAAAAATGCAAATAGCACATTGCAAGGAGTATTATCTGCTTGGTACCTATCTTTCCCTGAATCATCCATCACGATAACAAGGAGCATAAATACAGAGTGAGATAACATTGGAGAATCAATGAGGGAAAATCAATTAAAGAATTTCAAATGCAGCCTCTTCCCTGCCCCAAATCCATGTGGACACAAGTCTCAATGTACATTTTGATGAATAAGGAAAAACATTTAATTATTTCCAGCCAGGCAGGCAAACAAATCTTTTGTTATGTTGTTTTAAATATTGAGGGCCCACGCTAAAGAAAATAATAGTTCAAGGGATAAATGACTTATAATAATCTCTCAGAATGCTCATGAAGCATATACAGTGATAAAGTATAGCTTCAAGGGTATGAATCTCTTACTTCTACAATAAGAGCTGTTTTAAACTGGGTACAAACACAACCAGATTTGAGCTTAGGTAAGATAAAGTGCTATAGAACCAAATTCATCCCTTCATTCTATGACTTTTGCCCACAAAGAACTAAAATATTGGTCAAGTACCTACTGTACATGAAAAGAAAAAGGAAAGACAGGAAAGGAAAGAAAAGGGAAAATAAAACGTGTTTCTTCAAGTAGTTTTCATGCAGCAGACATTAAATGTTCTCATTTATAAATAGTGAGTTGTCTTTGAATTCAACTATTATTATCCTGAAGATAGCATAGAATCTGACATACCAATTTCAGTGGAGACAAGAAAAAAGCATCTACTTTCTTGGTATAAGAAAAATCTGGGACTTTTTCAATTTAATTGAAGATATATTAAAAGTACTTCTTCTTAATATCTTGGAGCCAGTGTTACTGAACACTGGCTTTGCAAAATTTTAAGTGACAAATGTTATTTCAGAAAGCACAGAGTAACTAGCTGAAGCAGGCATCTCTTTCATGAGACTGATTAGATGTAAATAAGCTGTAGAGTGGATGAAGAATGTTACATTCCTAGAGCTATTCAGGAGTCCTTGGGGAGGCCCATCTGTGAAAATATATATTTTCCATAGTTTTTAAAATATAATTGTGACTCTAGGTCTGAAAGGGAATATGCATTTGTTTTTTAAGAAACAATTTTCTAAAACAATATAGAAAACCTTCAGAATTGTGAACTTTATTATTTTAGTTTGAAATAATGCAAAAAAAAAAGGTCTTAAGGGAACATCTTTTTCTTGCCCTTTCTGAATAATTATGCTTGTCAGCAGCATTGTTTCATAAATTAGTTCATAAAATCATTCTATAATACTTTTTTCATCCCTCTCTATACATAATTGGGCTAACCTCATTTTGTAAGCGTTCTAGAACAAGGCTGTCAAAACTCAACGGGAAGTCTAAAGAGTGTCCACATGTTAATTGAAAATAGGTAACACAAGGTAATATTTCAATCACAGATCAGAAAGCAGAAACTAAGACTTGTCAAGTAATGTTTCTGAAATGTCTTTCCATTGATTAGTTTCTGAGATTCACAGGGAAGATTTCTTAAGAAAAAATTCCTGCTTATTTTTGAGAAAATCACATTTAAAAAGAGAAAGCTTTGAGAATACAGAAATTCAAAAAGAAGAAAAAGGGGACCATCAGAAGTCTCTCGATAGTGCATTTTTACTACCCAACTACTGACAGCTTGTGAAAGAAACTACAACACCAATAACAGCAACCAGAGACAAATCAAGCATTTACTCTCAACCATTTACCATTCAATCTACTTGACGATATCTATTTTGAGCAGCAAGGACACTAAACAATTAACAACAAAGGCTCCTGGTCGGAAAACCATATCAAAAGACTCAGTGCAATATATAAAACCAAATATCAAAGTATTTCAAATTTTAGCCTCAGCCTCAATATACTTAAATTATTTTTTTTTTAAATTTTATGAGCTAGTAACTAAATTCTTATTGCTAATTATGGGATACATGATAAGGCAAGTTGCAACATTGCCTTTTCTTGCAACAATATGTAAAGTACTTTTTAAAGCCATGATTGTCAATTATTGAAGTAGTTTTTTCTTTGTTTGTTGTTCTCATGAAAATTTTTGTTTTCTAACCGACTCCACACACACAATCTGATTTTCCATTTACCAAAGATCTAGGTGTTATTGTATCCATTTTATAAATGAGGAAATGAGGCGCAGAAGAATAAAACCATTGGTCCAAGACCACAGCTAGTAAGGCAGCGCACTGAAGCTACCACCCCTGCTCAAGGCCGGGGCCTTTTCTGGGCTACATGTCCTCTCTATGTCAGGATGGCCATTTTCCTGAGTCATGCTTCCATTCTTAATAACAACACTACAGTGAGGTTTTAAAATTTACATGTCTTCGTGACTCTTTGGCTATTTTTTATCCAATTTGTAAAGTAAGAATTTCTTCTGTCCATATGAAGTGGTTTACCTTATGAAATAGGCTTCTTTCCTTTTTTCTCTTTCTCTTATACATCTCAACCTAAAAATACAACAAAAGATTTTGTTAAAAGCTTTACAATTTTCATTGAATATATATAGATTTTTAAATATTTTCCAAAAAGAGAAAACATAAATAGAAATTAAGCAGTTTATCATTTTTAACGGAGCAGAATGCATTTATTAATTTCTGTTTACAATTTGGTGTCTTCAAAATCCATTACTTATTTGACATTCATTTATATATTCAACTTCTCATGGAAATGTTTCTTTCCTATTTCTCTGTAGATAATAAAATTCTCTTCCTATGGTTCAAAATTACTGAATAAGTTTAGTTAATAGCTAGGTTAATTTTTAATCATTGTTTTATTTTTCCTGCAGTAAGAACTAAGATACTACAGAACTAGTCTAATACAAAGTGGAGATTTTGATTCTCTATCTTATTTATTTTTTGTGAGAACATAAGTTAAATGTAAGTAAAACTCAATATTCCTTTCAACACATTGAGTAAAATATGCACTTGTTTTTATATAGAGATAGATAAATCTAGATATAATTGATGTAAACATTAACTTCTCAGTCAGTAATACACTATGACCCATATAAATAATCCTCAATATCCAAATATTTGTGAATAAAAGAATCTAAGGTCTTTTCGTGTCAACATTCCTCTCCTATGTACACTTTAATTATGTTTGCATTTTTTTCTCTTTGCACACTTCTAGAATATGAAAAACACTGTACATATAAATAACTCAATAATTTGAATACTTTTAACTGAGAATCATCATTTCTGTCTTCTTTTACTGTTATGCTTAATGGTTTCATCTGTCACTTCTCCTAAACACTTTTATTTACTTAAATGCATACTTTCATTGTGAATTGGGATTCCCTTAAAATTAAATCTCATGAGGAAATCAGACATACTGTCGTCCATTTCTAGCACATAATAAAGCTGGGCAGAAGATGTTTATGGTGTAGTGAGACAGCTAGAGTTTGATAGCTGTAGAGAGACTAATGAGAGGAATGGCAGTTACTGATAAGCATTCACTGGGGTGATGGGGACCTGTGTTGGTCCTCCCTTTTCTTCTATTCAATAGGAAAGTGTTTGATGGAAGACTTTTTCTCTGGTAGGCCTTAATGGTTACTTCACTAATGATCCATTTTCCAACCAGTGACCCAGAAATGAAAGACTATATTTCAAAAAACTGCTGGCCTGGACTCTAAACAAGACTCACAAAATGTCGTGTCCTTGAAAACAGGAACCCCAACATGCTGGTATATGCCTGTTACTCAAAATTGAGTTCAAAAATAAAATACTGAATGGGCCACAGAAGAAGGTTATGTCTAAGTGTAAAAAGAAACACAAATCTTTTCTCCTCTGTATGAGAAACATTAGAAAATCTGAAATGTGATATTATGTTGGCACAAGATCAACCATACAAGTCCTTTTATATACTAGTGTGCCATTTCAATATTATTTATGACTCCAAGGGGACTCCTCAATTTATTTTATGATTTTTAGAAGGTATGGATTTCAGAAGTCCTACAGAATCCAGGTTTGTCCACATATAAAACAGTATTAAATCTATTTTAGCACTAACAGAAAACCTAACTGATATTCTTTAATCTAAATGATGATTATGTTGACCCTTTTCATAAGAAAAACTCTGCCTAAAATTTTTGGTTTCAATAAATGACAAGGTTTTTTTGATTCTTGCAACCAAATAGAAGTACAAATTAAATCTAACAAATATTAAATTTAAATATGTTAATAGTATATATGAAAAATAAATGTAATAGCACTCTGCATAGATATTTTCTGGACTCTTCATGCTTCTAATACTTACAGATCATAATAATGACATACTTGCTTACCAAATATCATGGAGATTGATCAATTAATCTATCCATCTATGTGTTCATTTGTCTATCATGCTACAATAGTGGGTATATAAAAGAATTACTTATGTGATTGCTGATTGCTTTGCATTGGTCTTTGCTAAGCAATTTCTGCTAAAGGGTTATTCAAAGTGCTCTACAATTTTGCCCTTCCCCCAGCAATGTATAATTTCCAGTTTTACCACATTCTCCTCACCTTTTAGAATTGTCAGATTTTATATTTGTGGGCATTCTAACTGATATATAGAGGAATTTCATTGGATTTCTATTTATGTTTTCCTAATGACATAGATGTTAGCTCCTTCACATAGACTTGTTTGTCATGTGCAAAGGTTCTTTAATAAAGGATGTATTCATATTTTATCCATTTAGTTCTAGTTAATTGTTATATTTATTTCTGATATTTTAACACATTCAGGAGATGTCTTTTATAAGATTCATAACTTCAAAATATTCTCTCCTAGTCTGAGTTTTGCTGCCTTGTTTTATAGATAATATCTTTTTTTTTAAAGAGAGAGGTGAGAGAGAGAGAGAGAGAGAGAGAATTTTTAATATTTATTTTTTAGTTTTGGGCAGACACAACATCTTTGTTTATATGTGGTGCTGAGGATCTAACCCGGGCTTCATGCATGCCAGGTGAGCACGCTGCCGCTTGAGCCACATCCCCAGGCCCAATAGATAATATCTTTTGATATTCCATTTGTCATGCTTGTTCTGTTATGGATTGCTTTAGATAACTTATTCAAGTGATATTTGCCTAAAGCAACTTCACAATTTTATTAATACTTTTTTTTCCGCAAATTTTTTAGGTTTCAGTTTTATATTTTGAACTATAGTAAAATTGGACTTAAATTTTTTCTTCTTTTCTGTTTTTTTTTTTTTTTTTTTTTTTGCCAATATGTGAATAGCCAGTTGAAAACACTGGTCTTTACACTGCATTGTCTTTGCTTCATTCCTTGCAAACAATTGACTCTATCTGTACCTATTCCTGTATTATGCATTTACTTCCATTGATTGAGGTGTGTGTTATATGTTGCTTCTACCAAACAAACTTTTTCTGTAAAGGACCACAGGGTACATATTTTAGGCTTTGTAGGTTTCGTTTTTCTTTATAATTTTCATTTCCATTTTATTTTTTTAAATGTAAAAAAAAATAAAAAATAAAAAATGAAATCAAAGGGCATCCCAAACTGTGGTCAGTAATTAGTCTTAGAGCATGTGCTGCATTGTGTTGGCCTTCAGCGTCCTGTCTTGATTCCCAGCCTGGCAGTGACAGTGACAAATTTACATATTGTCAGTGTTTCAGTTTTGTTCTTTTATTGAAGAATAGTTTTGGCTATTGTAATTTTCTTCATTTATATATAAATTTCAGAACGAGTTTGTTGATTTCTATAATTTTTTTTCTGAAATTTCAGTTTTTGACTGACATATTGAATCTTTAGACTTATTTAAAAAAATTAATATCCTAAAAATATTGAGATTTCTAATCCATGACCACAAGCCATCTTCTTTTATTTCTTTTTTGAAATTGAAAGAGTATCAATTTCAACATAGAACTATTATGCATATTGATTAGATTAATATGCATTTTATTGTTTATTA
This sequence comes from Callospermophilus lateralis, assembly GCF_048772815.1. Taxonomy (NCBI): domain Eukaryota; kingdom Metazoa; phylum Chordata; class Mammalia; order Rodentia; family Sciuridae; genus Callospermophilus; species Callospermophilus lateralis. The sequence continues at coordinate 20,852,547 of NC_135308.1, read as the reverse complement.
TTATAAATCATAAAATGTGTTTTTAGATTCCAACTTCCAGTTGTCCACTGTTAATAAAAATACAACTGATTTATTTGTATATTAGTATTATATTCCATGAACATTATAAACTCACTCATTTGTTCTAGAATTAGTTTGTTTTTGTTTTTTTTTACTTAATCATTTTTTAAATTAAGTCATTTAATTAAACAAAAAAATTTTTACACAAATTTGGGGTATATAATTGCATTTACTATGTCCTCAAATCTTTTTAATAACTTAATTATAATATTTGGAATTTATTTCTTCTCTCTGTTATTTGGTTTTTCTAGAGAGCATATTATTAATTTTTTATATATTTAAAGTTTTTCTATTAATTTTTTACTTTCACTTCATGAAGTTGTACGTTTTATTTATTACTACTTTAAATACTCTTTTTTGTGTATAAATCAGTTACACAATAAAAAGCAAACACTGAGGAATTTCTGAGACTGTCTTGCTCCTAAGAATGTAGATTGCCAAAGTTCTGTTATTCCCTACTGTCCCCTCTTATTGTGAGTTAGCATCTGCCTATCAAAGAGAACATTCAGCCTTTGGTTGTTATATTCTCTATATGTATAATATATCAAAATACATTCTACTGCCATTTATAACTATTAAGAACAAATAAAAAATAAACAAAAAGAAAGTAGATTGTTACAGTTCTATATACAAACACTGACAGAAAAACACATGCCCTTTGATCACAGGTGGCATTTTTATTCAAGTTGAAAGCAACACCCAGAGCAGTTTCCTAGCACTGATGCTCCTGCTGCAAGACCAGATGGACCACAAGATAGAAATCCTGAAATCAAGAAAAATCTGTCTTTTTAATCCTCTGATACACTTGCTCATCCTCCCCTCCATATAAAATAGTCTGGAAACCTCTTCCAGGAGAGAAGAGCGGTGTCTGTAGGCTTATTAACACAGAATGTGAGCAAAGGTATTCAAGCAGGGGAATTAGGTAGTTGTATGATTCCAGTCTTTCCAAAGGTTCTTATCTTTTTTTATATAATTTTTTATTTGTTTTAATTAGCTACACATGACAGTACAATGATCTTGACATATCATACATTTGAATCAGATGGGACATAATTTCTCATTTTTCTGAGTGTACAGGTTGCAGAATCACAGTCTTATCTTTATGGAGACACTAGCTTTCAAGTGTGTTTCATAAAGACTCTTGAGTGACCTTCTCTCACATGATCTGAACTGTGCAAAAATATCAAGACAACAGTGGCATGTTATCTTTTAATAACTATATTCAATTTTGTTTTATTTTCTTGAGATGGAAGATTAAATCATAGCTGTATCTAGGTCTGAATGCAAAGCAGTTGAATCTGAATGCAAATATATATATATATATATATATATATATATATATATATATATATATATATATATATATATATTTCTGCCAAATCCTGTTTTATGTGTCTTCTTCAATTTTTAATGTTCATTAAATGAAAATATTTTTTCTTTCTTTTATGATGTCTTCTTAGAACTGTGGTAATTTCCAAATATTTTTAGGATTTTTCCATATGATTTTTGTTATTGATTTGTAGCATAGTTACCTTATAATAAAAGGATACACATTATATAATTTCAGTTCTTTAAATTTGCGTACTTTTTCTATGGCCTCAAGTATTTTTATCTTGGTGATTGTTCCCTGGAAAAAAGTGGATTCAACTGTTTTATTTCTGCTATTAGATTATAATTTATGACTCATTTCTATTTTTTAACAATTTTCCTATATTTGGCATACACATCCTTAATCACTATCTTCACTACTTTAAGCTATTACTTGTCTATGTAATAAGTTACCCATTGTCTCTCCAATTCTCTTTGCTATTGTTTTCACACTATGCAATGCAGGAAATTTTTCATTAGGTATCAATTAATTTTTAGAATATTTAAATATAGAAAAAATTACCTTTTTTATTTCTTCAATTCTAGACTCTTCGAAATTTTGTTTGTTGACCTCTATTTTTATTTAGCATCATAATCTCTTTGTCTGAAAATTTTTCCTATGTATATATTTTTAGTTTAGATCTAGGAGAGTTTGGCTATTAAATACATATATATATATATATATATATATATATATATATATATATATACATACATATACACACACACACACACACATATACAAGAATTGAGATATATATACATATATATCTATATATATCTATATGTGTGTATATCTATATCTATATGTCACAAAAACACATGTACAAGCATTCTTGTTGAGTACCTACATACAGGGGTTTTTTTTTATTTAGTTTAATTATATAATTGATTTTAAAAAAATTAAGCCAATTCTGGATTAAACCCAACTCAATTGTAAAATATATGTATTTTACAATTGAGTTGGTTTATTTATTATGTTTAAAAAATATAACTTTTTAAAAAATTCAAATCTCCTTGTACACAGGGTTCTACTGGATTTGGTTTGCTAAAATTTTATTTCAAATTTTTCATTTTCATGTTCACAAGAATAATTTTTTCCTCTGTTAAATCCTCAGGTTTTGCTTTTAAGGTTCTGGCTTATAAGAAAAAAAATGATGATAAAATTGTCACGATTTTGCTGGTTGGTACTTAGATGCTTTGTATAAGATTTGCATTATTTCTCTTTTGATTATTATTAAAATTCATTGCGGAAAACATCAGAGAAGAGATTTTTCTTTGTGTGAAGGTGTTTTAAAGTTTTGGTGGTGGCGTTTTAGATAGTAGATACAACTCCTTCAATAATATTGGCTATTCAGATTCTCTGTTTCCTTTTGTCTTCTGAAGTTACATTTTTCTAAGATTTTTACAGTTTATTCAAATAATGAAGTATACTGGCAAAAAACTGCTTATAATATCCCCTTAATATCTTTTTATCTGTAATATCTACAGTAATGTCTCCTTTTTTTCATTAATCATGTCATTAGTATTTGCGATTTCTGATTTCTACTTTTTCCTTGGTCACTATCAGGTTGATTAGACTTTTCTAATAACATTTTTCTTTGTTAAAACATGTACACACATGTGTAAACATACATGCCTATATGTAAATATTTTACAAAAATTTACTACCACCTTTATTTTTAATTTTCTGTCTTTGGATTTCACTTTTTTTATTCATTATCTTCATGAGAAAAATATTTTCCAAATAAACTTGCTGTCTTTCTATTTTAATATTTAAGTACCTGCAATGTTTTTAACCTACAAAGTTATTGCTTGATATACTTTAGGTATATCTATTTAATTGTACATATATATTTATGTAATGTGCCATAATTTAGAATATTTTCTAATTGTCCCTGATGATAGTTGGCTTGCTTATTAAGTCTAAATTTCTAAATGTAAGAACTATTTAAATATTTTGGTTTTTAATTTCTAACATAAAATCCTTTTGCCAGATAATAAAGACTATATAATTTTAAGACTTCAAAATTATCTGAGATTGTATAACGTACTAACTTATGGTCAATTTTTCAAATATTGCTAAGTATATAAGATATTATATGAGTATGTTAGTTTGTTTATTCTATGATTTTTTGTTCAGTATTCTGTATATGTTACTTATGAAAAAGTTTTTAACTGTATTATTTATAGCTTTATATCCTTACTAAGTTAATTTGCTTATATTATCAGCCACTCAAATGCACTACAGTCATCAAGTGTGTTTATTAATTTTCTATATCTTATTTTAGTTCTGCCATTGTTTCTATTACATCTTTCAAGTCATAAAAGTAGAATTGTCACATTGTTGGCAGATTGAAACTCTTGGCAAAGTAAATTGTACTTCTTTATCTGTAATAATTTTTCTTACATCAACATCTACTTTTTGTTCAGCTTCATTTAAATTAAAGGCTTCAAATTATAGCTTCTATTCATGTTTTACTACTATATAACTTCAAAACATATTTTAGATTCATGGCTGATGTTCTAATTCTGATATTTTTTGTCATGTAATTGTAACATTTAAAAGACTATAATCTCTTAGAGATAATTCACTAGGTTGAATATTTGTATTTGTGTACTTTCCTTTGATGTGTTTTATTTCAATATTTTTGAAACTAAAAGCAAAATAAATGAGAAATTTATTGTGTTTAAAAGATATAACTTTTAAAAAAAATTCAAATCTCCCTGTACACAGGGTTCTAATAGAATGTGTGTGCATTTAGAGGAAAATATTTACCTTAAGGAATTTACTTATATAATTATGGAGGTTGTGAGTCCAAAATCTACAGGTTGGATCTACAGGGTGGAGATCCAGGACCAAGGCTGCAGTTCAAGTCTCAGAGACATCTATTAACAGAACTCCTTGCTGGGCTGGAGAGCTGGGGCTGCAGGAGGCTTCTATCCAGATTTTGAATGGAATAACTGATGCTCACCCATATAAAGCAGATAAATTTAATTAATTCAAAGACCAACAATTTAACTGTTAATCTCCAAAACATTCTCAGAAAAACAGCCAAAATAAGATTTGGACACAAATTTAGAAAAGGTAACCTAACAAAATTAACAGATAACATTAATCACTACACTCTTTTTCTGAAGTATATTCATATAAAATTCAAATATTCAACAGAATATAATTATTCAAGCACATAAGTGTCTATGATAACCAAACTCGATAAATATGATAAATATCCATGAAGTCAAAAAGTGAGTCATAAAGTACTGAAAGATATTGCTTTTATATTTTAAATTTCATTTCTGTGTCACCTTTTTCTCATCAATCTCTTTAAATAGCCTTACATGGACCAACAAAACTTTACATTCAGGTTTGGCTAACAGAGAGCTGTTAAGTGAGAGGAATATAATTTCAGGGAATTTTATTTCCCATATTTAATAACCACAGTATTTAACATCATGTTACCAATTTTAATTTGAAATACAGAAAAATTTCATCCTTAGAAAAGTAAATGTTTAGCCCAATGTATAATTGTGTAATGGTTTCATGACTCCATGTTCTAAAGTTCTTAGGTTAGATTGTCCAAATTCCTTCCTGAGAATAATTCACCTTTTTTTTTTTTTAAGGATAGCTAGTCTTTGGAAGCACACATAATATAAAAGGCTTTTTCTTTTTTTTTTCTTTCCTTTTTGTTTTTGATAATTCTGTTGCAAAAGGGATATTCTTAGTAATGGTTTTCCTGCAAGTTGATTAGAATTCTAGGCATTTGCCTTTTGGTTGAGTTTAACACATTTGTCAGATGGAACCTTAAATTATACAGTAAACTGTGAAGGCTAAATTCCTTTGTAATGGCATTGTTTCAAGATTTATTATGCTGATTAATCCAAAGCTCAAAATGATTTCTTGTTTATCTTTAAGACTCCATTCAACTGAGAAGACACAGTAGGTCAATTGTTCTCATCAGTTAGAGGGTGATTTTCCTCTTAAAGTCAGCTCTTAGTTCTATTAGTCTTTTTTTCTTTGATTTTTAAAATATGTTTTGCATGTTTATAAAGTCCAAGTTGTATGGTTTGTGTACAAATGAAATTGATGTATCACAGTGAGGAGTATATTAATGAAATTTTGAAACACTTACTTGAGAGATATAAAGACGTGATTTGTTTCTTACAGATTCACAGGTAAATTCTGTAATTTCATGTTTTATTAATTAAGTGGAGAGATTAATGACATTTGTCTTATTTTATGGTCTGCTAGTAAATTAAGAATATAAGTAATTAATGGCTAATTAAAATAATTTAAATTCTAATACCTAGAAAGTACTCAAAATTACTCCTTGATCTATGATTCACAAAATTCTTTTGCTCTCTCCTCAAAAATTTCATAATGTTTCACCATTAAAAATGTACACTAAGGGGAAAGGGGATTAGCAAGGATGGTGGAATGTGATGGTCATCATTATACAAAATACATGTATGAAGATTTAAATTTGGTGTCAACATACCTTATATACAAATAGAGATATGAAAAATTATGGTATATATGTATATTAAGAATTGTAATGCAAAAAAAGAATACATGTATAATGGCATAATTTGGCATGAAAATACTTTATATACAGAGGTATGAAAATTTGTGCTGTAAATGGGTAATAATGAGTGTAATGCATTCCACTGTTGTCAAGTATGTAAAAATAAATAAATAAATAAATACTCACACCAAAAGTGATTTATTCTCTGTGATCAAATGTAATAAGAAACACTTTTATTAAAATCTACTTTTATCTATCTGCACTTCTACACACATTCCCATATTCAAGGTAAAGCTGACTTGGAAACTTTTCTCTGGCAGGGAGAAGAAGAAAATAAGTTTAAGCAGACCTCATATTTAGAACTTAAATTTGTAGAATAAAATTGTACACAGATAAATAATATTTTTTTCTGATTGATGGCCATCTTTAAAGAAATATACATTAATACTTTCCAAAATGTAATCTATAAACTCCTGGATGATAGTCACCTGGATATCTTCCTTAAATGTAGATTTCTTGGCCTACTCCCAATTATATGACCCTGAAAGTGAGAGATTGGGATGGAATACAAGGAGGGGGGGGAAGCCCATGATTCTACATATTCATTAATAATTTTACTTTATACATAATTTTTAAATCACTGTTATAGAAGATTTTACAAAGTGGTAGGAATTTTTTTAAGTTCAAGGGAGTGCTGTTACCTGTAAGTAAATTTCTTCCTAACACATTTAAGTTCAAAGTGATTTCAGATGAAGAATTATGATAATTTGCATATAAAATCCACCCATGAAAAACCCAATATAGGTCAATTAAATCTAAAATTCTAGGTCTAGAACAAGTTTTCCACCTTGGATCTTATTTGTAATTGGCTCTCTACTGACAATTTTTTGTTATGGGGGGAGGCGATTCTGTGCATCTATGTTAGCAGTATCTATGACCTCTACCCACTAGATGACAGTAGCACCTCAGTCCTATTTGTGACCATTTTAGTGATCACTAAAATGTCTCCAAACTTTGCCAGATGTCCCTTAGGGGTAAAATTACACCCATTTCTATTTGGAATTAATGCCTAAAGGCAATGTTTATAGTGAACTGATTCCTCTTGCTTGTACTTTTACCTATAAATGTTTTATCCACTGTTGGCCGTGAAACATAAACATTTTGAAGAATACCTCCCATTGATATAGTGGTTTATATTCCCAATACTTATCACAACTAACATGGTTGGCCGACCTCTAACAATTTGGCTTTTATTGGAAAAGCTGATGCTTATTGCTTTTATTTAACCCAAACCCACATTTTGTCCTTCAATATTATATTTTAACTGAATAAATTTAGAGATAATTATTTCTTATGATAAGAAGTGGATGTCAGTGCATAGAAATTGCTTCAGAGCTATTACATACAAATATTCCTTGTCCATAAAGCAAAGTACCATGCTCTATAACATTAGCTACACTTCTCAGAATTATTGACTGAGTGTAAACAGTGGTAAAATTAACCTTGTAATTTTGCATTAAACCCCAAGTCTCCCATTAGCTTAAGTTCACAATTTGTCATTGATACAGCATTCAGTTTTTAAGCTACAAAGAGATGTTCCCCAGTATTTCAGATCTGCCTGAGCACAAGTTTCCAGTATGCTGCTTCTCCTGGTTCCAATATAAGCTGGGCTGCTCTTTCGATCTACACAAACAACTCCCTGTTGGTAACACTGACAGTTCCACCTCGAACTATGAGGAACCTATGGCCTCTTTGATCATGTTCATAAGTTCATAATGAAGGACAGCACAAAGTACCTCAAAACCATGCCACACTGTCAGAAAAAGTCCAATTAACCTAACCTCAGAAGTTTTATTCTCTGAAAAAAATGTGCTCTATCCAGAGAGCCACTACCTGTGCATAAAGATGGAAAACAGCAGCATGTATGAATTTCATCAGCTACAGTCCTGGGACGCGTAGTAGTGGTGTTCTTAAAACTGCTTTCTCATAAATCCCCATGAAGCACTTTATTTTGCTTCCAGAAAAACAAATTTAAAGTAGTTTCATGTGCAAAAACAAAGTGTTTGGTTGTACTCTGAGGATGCTAGATGTTTTCTTTTAAATTGAAAAAAAAAAAGTCTCTGATTGGTAGACGTTGTGCTGCATAAGATTTAGAAATCACAAGGGGGCACTCTTTTACTAAATACACCAGCAAAAGGGCAATGATTTGTGTATGACTATTTTTTAAAATATTTTTTTCATAATATAATTGTTCTATTGACACTTATATAATACTATTTTTCAATGTTAAATTTAGAAAATTCTAAACATTTGATCCTTTCCATTGGAAGCACTTATTTCATTAAGCTAATTGTAGCAAAAACGTGAGAAAATTTAAAATTATACCATAAGAAATAACTTTCTTTTTGAGAACAAGTAAATATTTCCACCAATAACACGAGTTTTAGGAAGTCTCTTTTCACTTATTTTGGGGGTATGAAGATGTTCTAAAGTACCATTTTTTCTGCTTATATTTAGAGGTATATGATGATGTCAGTTGTATATGTTACTTTGGCAGTTGGTAAATATTTTGTCTCTCCATGAATTATATATAATTTAGGCACTTTAATAGATATCCATAATTTATCTTACATTAAAATTAAATTTTATTATTCTCCCTGTGTGATGCTATTATTGAGTATTTCAGGGATGATGATAAAATTTGATCATGAATCATTATTTATCATTATGACCAAACTGGAATTAAAAATGTTAGGGAGTGGGAATAGAAATAAGCCAAGTACTCACTTGAGTATGAGTCCATATTATTCTAAATATAAACATGACCTATTGCTCTGATTAGTAGTGATACATAAAAATGATAATAAGAGAAGAATTTCAAAACAAGGATCACAAGTACTATTAATACTTTCTTTGTGGATAGGATCAGTGTATTCCAAGAGGAACAATTAATGGCAAATTTATTGGTGTTGTACAACCACTACAATTTAAAATAATTTATTTAGAATAAGTTGTTTCAAATGAATGATCCTCATTAAAGTAAGCCAACAATTGTTTAAAAATTATAAATAATAAGTATAGTCATATTTGCTGAAAAAACTATCTGTAATAACTTCTCTAGCTTTTTTTTAAAAGCTGATGGTAGGTAGAAAGTTCTAGGATCAGGGAAATGAACACTGACTTAATAAGAAAATACACATATACTTCTAGCACTTGAGTTTTACTAGTTGTGCACCTGTGAGTAGGTCAATTAACCTGAGCTTCTCAATACATTCACTGAAAAATAATAATAAAAAAACTATAATTACATTTTAGTTTTTTCTAGTATCTATGACTTTAATAGCTGTTTTACACTATTTATAACTAGTACAATAAGCATTCCATTGCAGGCCCTTTGAGTAATAAGGACCTGGTGATAGAAGATAAAGTACTGTTTTATGGAGTTCTCAAATGTCAAATTAATTGACAACACATATTCTGAAGTTGCAATAACCCCACATTAAAATTTTAAAATAACATATAATAATGGTTGATGGTATAACATATTTAAAAAATGTTCAGGCTCTAGACAAAATTTGTGTCCAAGTGACTTTGAAAAATACAGTTAAACTAGCACTATTTATATTATCATCTTCATCATAATAAGCCATTATGAGGGCCTTTATAATTTCTTCTCATTATAGTAAGACTTGCTCTTTAGAATTAATTGCCAGATATAATCACATGTTCATTATTCTAAGTATTAATTTGCATTGTTAAGATTTTTTAAATGATCTGTGTATTTTTATTAAATGTTGCTATTAACTTTTAATCAAGTAATCATTTTGACCTTAGGTTTAATTATTAAATTTCAATAATATTTGATGAGCTTTCTCTTCTCAGAAGCCAACCTAACTTAAAGATCCACAGGTTTTCCATTGGAATTCAGGTTTTCTGACTCATATTTCTGTGATTATTTTTCTCACAATGTCACAGCTACTAGAATATATATTTTCTGTGAAAGCAACCATGAGTCTCAGATTTTAGAATGGCCATAAAGATTAAAATAGTAGGTACTGAACAAAAAATAAATAAAATGCCAGAAAAACCAATTTTTACCATGATTTGCTTATAATAAAATAAAATTAATTTTAATTACCTATATCTCTTAATGAAAACTGCACACCCAAATAGAAAGTCCACATTCTTTGTCGATACATTTTACTAATATTAACATAGGATATGTCTGTGTCATTGTCAAATGCAGTTAGAAAGAGTAAGTTTCTGCTAGGTATCCTACAGAAGAGTAGGGTAACTACAGTTTACAACAAACTTATTATATATTTTATAAGAACCAGAAAAAAAGAGAAGTTTCCCAACACCAAGATATGAGAAATGGAGATGGAAATGCAACTAATCTGATGGGATTGTTACACGTTGAATATATTAATCAGATTACATTGCATTTCATAAATGTGTAAAATTAAAACTAAAATTTTTAGTTGTTAAGAAAAAAAAAACCTCCCATCAAGAAAAACTTGCTTTCGGTTTTGAAAAAAAAGAAAAATGTGACAACAACACTTAAAAATATATGGTTAAAAATGAAATTGACAAGACTGGAGAATTAAATACTGAAAGTATTAGGAGGAAATACACTATTTTTCATCATACAACTTCTTGGCTGGCACCTGGAATCCTGAGTAATGAACATGACTCAGCAATGACGAAATTCATTTAGAAAGGCCAATGTGCATGACTCTACATCTTTCTGTAGGTGAAGGTTAAAGTCTGAAGGGTCTTGTTCTGCTCCTTTTGCCTCTTTCCCTTCTTCCTCCCTTCCTTTCCCCTGCCTCTTTCAGTTCTTTCCCTCATGGAGTTCTCTCCTAGAAGCATCCTTACTCTTACCTTCCTCATCTTTCTTCTTTCCCTGTTCACTGCCTGTCTCATAAACTCATTCTCAATATCAAATCTGTTATGTGCAACATTTAGGTCAGTATGTTTTAGACCTGCTAATGGAAAGGTGCTGTGTTTCTATTTCCTGGGTTTGGTTTTTCCTAACAATTCCCTTAGAGTTCCAGCAATCAGAGATGGAGACAGTAGAATTTTTTGCCTTCAAATACCATCACCAAGTGAGTTCTTACTTTTTCACCAAGCCTTCTCCGCAACAGGGTGAGTCACCATCTCTCTTGATATCAAAGTACAGTGCTAATTTTTCCCTGCACTGAACACCATCCTCATTAAAAAATGTACTAAAATACAGAAACTCAGAAATGAATCAACCCCTAAGGATATTACCATTATCCTTATAGTTAATGTTATCCTTATTTTGTTAGTTTTTGTCTTAACATTAATTTAGATAGAGTGGAATCGCATAGTATAGCCAATTTCTTTGTTGTTGTTATTGTTTTGCATATGATTTTTTTTTCATTTTTCCACATTTAAAATCCATGTTCTTTCAATATCTTTGAAAACATTCTTAATTTCAGAGTGACATCCTATGGGTCAAATACATGGTAGGACTTAGAACATTTCCCTTTGTTTGAAATCAGGGTACATTGATAAAATATCCCTGCATTTTATCAGAAGCACAAGTAATGACTATGCTGTTAAAACTAATTACATTTATTTCACTTAGTTGAAGCTCTTGGTGATGCTGTCATAAATATTTTAAATGTAATATTTTGCTATTGTTCTTGCTATTCTCTTTACTTTTGACAGATGCCCTCAAATAAAACTATTGTCCTAAGAACAGTAAAAATATTGAGATTCCTGATAATAAGAGACAATACTTTCCCAAAGGTTGTGCTACTTCATTTTCCTGCTGGATATAAATGAGGCAGCCCACTTTACCTTGTCCTCTGTGAAGCAGGCAGTAATTTCCAATCCTACACTAATCTATTGTAACATAAGGGAATTCCAAAACATACCAGCTTCCCATTTCACGTTGCTTTCTGCCAATGCACAATAGCAACAAGGGAAGCAACCATTTCTCAATCACAGTTGACTGCAGAAGAAATCTCTCTTCATTAACCAAAAGTTCTTGCTGTTATCACGAAATCTTTTACAGATATGTATCAACAATTTCTAATGATTAGATGACTCCTTTGAGGATTCTTTTTTTTGATTAAATTACTATTTACATGTTACAATATTATCAGTAGATGACCTCAAGAATATATTCTCAGTTATACCATGTCTACTTACACAAGTTAAGAAGAGCATTCATTATCTAAGGCTGACATGAGCAGCTGTCTTTATAAAATTATATGATTATGAGATGCCCACTTTGGGATACTTAGAACTTTCTTACTCTCCAGGCCCGCTGACCATATCCCACATTAAAGGGTGTCCCATCCTGATGTCAGGGTGTGTACAAATAGCTGTCAAAACACTATGTGAGGATCCTCATTCTGTCATGTAGTATCATCATGCTCTGTGTCAGACATGCATATTTAATTCCTCAAGTAAGAGCCAAATATTAGACACCAAGATACAACACGAGTAAAGAATTTTCCCTACCTTCAAGGTGTTTTCATTCCAGGATAGAATGAGTCAGACAAATAATTAATAAGAAAAAATAGTTATTCCATGATTAATGAGCAATTGGAACATCAAAGAAAGAATAACAAAGTCGCCTGGAAATCTTTGGAAGTCTTCAGAGGTATTGGAAAAAAGTATGGGAGTTTGAAAGTAAGCAGGTTCCATGAAACTGTAGAAAGAAAAAATGGCATATGTTAAGGGAAGGACAATTTTTTTGCATGTATTATGAAAACCCGAGGTAGGATAGGGCTACAAAGGAAGGTGTAGTCAACTGTTATTGTTCTGCCACAGAGACGTCAGGAGTTGAGACACACTGTCATCTGCGACATTGGGGAGACAGTTCCAACAGGGCAGTATGGACAAAAGTTAGACTGAGTTTAGTAAAGTAGTGAAGCGAGTGAGAGAGTGGGACAATGAAGTGAAATGAAAGGCACAGAGTCACCTGTAGCTTGGATGATGGACAAATTTAGGGGAAGTTAGTTTTTTTTGTGTGTGTGTGTTTTTTTTTTCTGTTTTCATTGGTAACTCATATTGATTAACCACTTAGTCTAAATTATAAATTGTAGAAATAAAATTGAGAACAATATAGACTTTCTGATCCCAAATCACTGACTTTCTAAAGGGGGTGGGTACATGTGCCATATAAATATCTATATAGTTAAAAACTCAATGAAGAAGTCGAAGTATAAGGCAATTATCCATTGTGCAGATTTGCTTGGGCAAGGGGGCTGTGAAAAACCCTATGTCGAGATGACATTTCAGCTGAGAATCAAATACTGAATAGGAGGCAATCACACAAAAACCTGGTGAAGAGGATCCCAAGAAAGACCAATATATGCAAGGCTTGAGACAGGAGCATCTCATTTGGGAGAGACAGAAAGTGGACTAATGTGTTCCTAATAAAGTGGAAGAGGGAAGGATAACATAGTGGAAGAGAAGGTGGGCGGGCACTTCACAGATGGTCTCAGAGACAAGAATTAGTATGTACAGCTTACTGTTTATCTGCAGCAGAAACCTGATAGTGTTACATAAGGAAGTGACATATACTTTAGGGAAATTGCTCTGCTATTCTGTGGACTTTAAAAGAGGAAAAAACCAAGTTTGACATCCAGAGGAACCAATCAGGGTCGAGTTTGCTGCTAATTAAAATGAACACTTTGGTGGAAAAACTTGCACATTTTTGACAGTGGTAAAGAGTGGTGGTGCATGCTCGCTCGTAATTGCAGGTACTCAGTAGGCCCAGAAAGGAGGATCACAAGTTCAAGGCTAGTCTCAGTAACTTTGCAAGATCCGACTCAAAAATAAATGGTAAATAATAAAAAAATATAAAAAAGGGCTGGGTATATAGCTCAGTAGTAAAATGCCCCTAGATTTGATTTCCAGTACCTTCCACCAAAAAAAAAAAAAAAAAAAAGCTGCTATATTTCCTTGAGTGTATCATATGCTGTGAATTTGTACAAGCTACTTGAGCTTCATAAACCCTAGTTTCTTTAACTGTAAAATGAGTTAACAAAAACAACTCCGTGGATCCTGACTGGCTTATTGTTTGGACTAAATAGAGTCATCTATATCATAGTTTTGAATAAGCTGTACAGTATTGATCTCATGTGATTATGGTCTAGTCTAATAAACTGTCATTGACAAGAACACCTGTTTTCCTCAGAATTTATTCTGACCTTGAAAAGACTAAAAAGAAATGTAACAATAACAATTTTCTTTATGAAATTCAACAAGGGCACATTGTATTTCTGTGAAATATGATTAATGGTATTGGTTTTGATGTTTAGTGACTTATCCAAATTCCCAGGGCTATTAGGAGCAGACTCAGCTCTAGTTGATTTATCATGCTCGAATATATGCTCTCCTTTGGGTATGCAGAGATCAAAATAGTAGCATTCCAGGCAGAAGAATTAAAAAGAAAAAGATTAAAATATTTTGCTTAATCAAGTTTAAGATTTTACTCCATCAAGTCAATAATTATAGTACATTACTTGTTTATTTAATTGCTTAATTTGGGGAGTGGTTGTGATATTAGTTTTAAAAAGATGCAGAGTGACTGTATCACAAATTAAAGACACAGGGAAAAAAGCTAAAGCTTTGATGTTCTCACTAATGTGGTTTCTATGCTCCTTCTAACAAATTTCACTTTTAAATTAAATAACACCCCAATTTACATAGTCTCTATTGATAGATATTGATTTGGTTTTTAACATAGTCCAAGTACATTCTCCTTTCTGCTTACTCAACTCCTGATTTCAAAGAATAATTTAATATCTAAAAAAAAATTGTGACTTTTTTTACTTAGCATTTTTCATTTGTTTTTCAATTATGACTATATTCGAATTTCTGAACTTGTGACTTTGATGACTTTTTGACCTGTACTTTTCAAATCATTTCTAAACTTAGCATATAGTTCCATTCAATTCTTCTTCAAAGTTGTTTCCTTTACTGCAACTCTTTAAATCCAAATATTTGTGAAAATTTTTAGACTCTGCAGAAATTAGACAATAAATCTAAAGCAAGATTTTTATAGCCCATGGAATAATTCTTTTGTTTTGAAATGAACCCAATTTGAAACCAATATTTATTCATTTATTTTAAAATTATTCATTGGATAACTTCTATGTGTCAGACACTATTCTTAGCAGTTGGTACATATCAATGGGGAAAAAAATTTCTGTCAAAAGTGGAGCTAAGTTTCTAACTATATTGTTTGTAGAAAACAAACAATAATCTTATTGTATAACATATGTTACATTAGAAGGAAATAATCACCATGGCAAAATGAGAGCCGGATAAGCAATTGTGTATCTATTTCACTGGTTCTTTTTTTCTGTGATGACCTACTTTTTTACAGAAGTGGCATTCTCAGCTTCAAACTCTGTGTTTATAGTCCCATTTTGATGTTCAGCCCAGACTGGCAGAAATTTCTCAATGCCATTTCCCATTTCCTGTGGGACGGAATCTGATTGTTCCAGCTTGAGTCACTGTTCCAGTCAAGGGTGGCCCACGGCCAAAATTTGTCCTATAAATCTCTAGTTGGAGATACATCCCTGCATATAGAGAAGTTTCCACAGGAGAGAGGTGAAATATACTCACACTGTACGTTTATACTTTAGTTTATACTGGAAAAATGGGTTCCAGACTCCTTCCAGAACACCCATTCAGTTTGGCCAGGCAGTCAAACAAGAGAGTCTCGCTCACAGATTCCTTTTTTTAAGAGAGGAATGTCTTCTCCAGACCTTCATTCTCAGACTCTCAGGTCTCATTGGTTAAAATAAGGTTACCAGATTTTAAGAATTAGTGTCTGACATTGCAGGACCTTTTTGCTTGGGAGTCAGACCATACCAGTAGAAAAGGCGGTAGAAGATTTATTCAATCCATGAAATCCCCTAGGATCCGATCACCAGGTTTTTAAACAGTATATCAATACATTTATTTAACTTAAGTATTTTTTTTGTTCTTTACTAATTAACCCTTAAAGGATAAAAATAAGTGAAATTTCTGTGACATTTTAAGAGGAAATCAATTGGGTCAAGATTTCCAAGAAACTTTTTGGAAATTTCTTAGTCCCAATATTAAAAATACCTTGAAACCAACACTTATGTAAATATCTTATTGCATGTATGCAATGTATAAAAAGCCCAAGACTCTAAATACATAATTTAGTGAATTACCGATCCTTTTAGTCAGAGTGACCCAATTAAAATATCTAAAATCATGTTTTCATTAATAATGTCCTGTTTAAGTGAACCATTTGTCTTTTGAAATTAATTTATGGCAAACACATGGAATCTGATAAAAAGTAAGAAAGTTTTGAAGAATGAATATTTTCCACCTTGAAGACAGAGCAACACTCAGAAATCATTCAAGTAAGGAGAAATTTTTTTTTCTTCTTTATTCTTTGTGAAACACAGGGACATACTTCCCATTATGGAGACTAAAGAACATAGAAGGCCTGTTACTTGTTCTTTCATTTAATGACTAGTTGTGGATGACAGCTACTATTCTGAAGTTTAGGTTAATATATACCAGTCTTATGGATATCACAGTCATTTGATAAAGATTTTAATATAATGATAATTAAAATAAAATGTAACAGCTAAAACTAAAACATGGCCATGAGATAAAATTTATCCTGGGAATGGAAATAAATGAATCAAATGTTCCATCAAGGAAATGAGGAAAGTTCCAGAGAAACAAGATTTCTGAGTTATTCAAATAAAAATTATTTTTTGATGGGGGGGAAAGGAGGAAGGACTTTCAATATTAAGAAATTGGTATACAAAAGGACAAAGGTCCTGAGCACTCGGAAACTTTAAGTGGCACATGTGAGACAGAATAGGAGTGAGAGTGAAGAATAATTATGAGACTGGAAGTAGGGACACATTGTCATGTGACATGATGCCCTCTGGAAGCCCTGGAGGAGGCCCTTGTGTGGTTTAGGGCAGGGTGGACTTGCGGCAGGGAACTACTGTGTCACAGGAGGTGCTCAAAGGGGGAACCTACAAGCTAAATTAATTGTTAAATTGTCATCCTGACAACCACAATGAGACATCATTAAACACCCACCACATGTCAGGACTAATGACATGAAAATGTGGCACGGACTTCAGAGCAACTGGTACACTCCAACACTTACCGTGGGAGTGCAAAATTAGCAAGCACTTTAGAAAAGAGTTCTCCAGCTTTTTACAGTGTTAAACAAACAAATCTACCCTGGAATTCTACTCTTAGATATTTCTGAAAGAGAAATGTGAGCGTGCGCGCGTGCACACACACACACACACACAAAAAAAAAACACACGCATATTCACATCAACATTATTCATAATAACCCCAAATTGGTTACAACTCAAATGTTTAGGAAAAGCAAAGTAGGTAAACAAATTAAAACATATGTGCAGAGAGAAATACTACTCAGCAGTAAAAATTAGTAAATTAGTAAGCTCTTTCAAATACAAAAACATGAACAAATCCCCATAAAAATGTTGAGGAAAAAAAAATCCATATAGAAAATGGCGCCAAACTATATGAAATATTTTTTACTTAGTTCTAGAAAAGTTAAAAATCAAAATTATAGATTGTTATGAGGGGTGGGAATTAACAGGAAATTAATCATAGTGAATTATCTGTAGAGATTAAGTGTTTTTCTAAATTTTGGTTGGGTTCATGGCTACATAGAGTATGTACATACTGAAACTCAATGAATATTTAATCTTCTGAGGATTTCATTAAGGGTTATGAATTTATATAACTGTTTCCACAATTTAAAAAAAAATGACAACTTTTAAAGACACCCGGAGATGTGGAACCTTCATTCATTTCTGGTGGGAATGTAAAATAATACAGCCACTTTGGAGGATGGTTTGGCAGCTTCCTACAAAACCTCTTACTACAAGATACAGCCATTATACTCCTTGGTCCTTACTTACCATATGAGTTGAAAATTAATATCCACACACAAAAAAACCTGCTCAAAAATGTTATAGCAGCATTATTTGTAATTGTTTAGCCGAGAAATATCAGGAGGACCTTGGATAGATGAATAGATAAATAAAGGCAATATTTTTCTGCAATAAAGAGAAATGAATTATCAAGCCACAAGAAAGCATGAGAAATCTTAAATTCATATTGCAAAATGAAAAAAGGCAACCCGGAAAGGGCATGCACTTTATGATTCCAGCTGTGTGACATTCTGAAAATGCAAAACTATAGTGAGTCAAAAGATCAGTGGTTGCCACAGTGTTGAAGGGAGGGGTGGGTGGGAAAGGGGAACGCGCAGAGATTGTGGAGTGTGAAACATTTTCGTACAATATTTTCATGGTAGATTACCCATTCATCAAATCCACAGAAGGTGCAACACAGAGAGTGAATTCTATTGTCAATTATGATTTTTCAGGTAATAATAATGTATCCATATTAGTCGGTCAATTACAACAAATGTACCAGACTAATGAAAGTTGTTAATAACAGGGGAAAATGGGGAATGTCGGGAAGGAATGTTTGAAAATTTTCTGCTTCATTTTTCTGTAAAATTAGAACTTCTCACAAAAGAAAATGCTTTTATTTGAAGGAAAAATACTGTAGAAGAAGTTCAAGGTTGAACCTAATGAATTTGGTTTGATACAGGTAGTGCAGGTGTATGTTTGCTATTCAGGAGACTACAGTCCATATTGAATAAGAAATGAATGTCCATCTATGGAGAGGAGGAAAAAGAGTAGAGTCAAAAGGGTAAGTAACAGCAGCATTTTGGAATAGGTGGAGGAGCCACTAAAGAGGGTAAGGAGGAGTTCAAAAGAATGGAGAAGACACAGAATGGCTGGGTTTTGCATGAGCCAAGAAGAAGTATTTTCTGTAGTGTGTAATGCTGCAGAAATACAGTTTTTGAGATTTGTAAACAATGTGAAATCTAAAAGTGGCCAAGTTGTAACCAATTTGCAATGAATTGATTTAAAAAAAGAATTTGAGAATCAAACCTATAAGTGCACATTGAGAACTGAAAAGGTATGAGGAAGAGGTAGAAAACCTGATCGGCACTCTGTCATGACATATTTTGACAATTTCAAGACACCATTACTTTACAGGATTTAAAACCGGGGATTCAGGTCTTTGGTGACATTTCATTGTTAAGGTAGCACATAGAGTAGGTAGTCCAGCAAGTTCTGAAAAGTAATTATAAAATGGCATAAGTTTATTTATGCTCAATGTACAAAGGAAACTCCTTCAGAACGTATTTAGCAACAATGAAGATTTTAAATGATCAATAAGATATTCTATTAGAAATGTTAAAATCCTCTGAAAAGCTAATACTATTATTATGAAATTTCTATTGGCCTATAATTCATGAATAATTATCACCTTTGAGAAGTATTCTGAAAACAGTAACTTCCATTTTGCAATGATGTATTGGTTATAATAAAGTTGTTTATTTCATTAATAGTTGATTTCCTAAGATAATCATGTTGACTATAATAATTCCAGTGAAAATTAGATAATTTAAAGGATGAGTTATAGTTATTCTTATCTAGTATATTTTGGTCTCAAAAAATTCTAATCAAAGGGCTGGAATTGTGGTTCAATGGTAGAGTGCTTGCCTGGCATGTTTGAGGCCCTGGGTTCAATCCTCAGCACCACAAACACATAAATAATCCATTGACAACTAAAAAATATTTTTTAAAAAGTTGTTATCAAGCTGGTTATAGTGGCACATACTTAAACATCACATACAGTGATGAAGGAGGCTGAGACAGGAGGATCCCAAATTTGAGGCCAGCTTGAGCAACTTAGCAAGACCCTAGCATCTTAGTGAGTTTTTATGTTTTTCTTTAATTTGGGTGGGGAAGAGAATGTTTTCACCCCTAGGAAGAACATTTTAATCCTTTAAAATCCAAACTTATGTCTTTCTCTTAAAGTAAAAATGGAAAGGACTGGGGATGTAGCTCAGTGATCACATACCTTTAGGTCAGTTCCCAGTGCCAAAATGAGAAATACATATATCAAATTAATAAGACTAATCCTAGCATTACAGGACAGATTTAATGATTTAATGAGACATAATATCTTAGAAACAATAGGAACAAATGAAATTTTAACTTATTTTCTGATGTTCTTCTAATTGATATTAGGTAGTACTTAATAGTATGTCAAAGTTCTCAAACATTTTTATTAGCTATTTTAATGTAGTACTTTTAATCTAAGTAGGTATATTCTTTACATTTCTTTACAGCAAATATTTAAACCTTGAAATATATTTTATGGGATATAAAAAGGATATACGTTCACAAATATTCATACTCATCATTTGTGACGAGACATAAGTGGCACAATATATTAAAGATATTGCAAAAAGGTTTATTTGTATTAGTTCTGTCTTTTGAAGACATTTCAAAGTTAACTAAAAATTAAACTTGATTATGTTTTTTTGCAAATAAAAACATACAAAGGCCATAGCATTATTTAACTTTTCTACTTGGAGAAATTAAATCAGTCTCATAAGAACTTTAGGAATGACTAAATTTCTATGATATAATAAGATCACTATCAATGAAATGTTCATAGGGTAGCTCTAGTCAAATTAAATTAATAAATGTGGTTTGTGTAAAAATAAATTAGTAGATAATTTTTTTATTAATTTTAGAAAAATATGAACTTTTTCAATTTTACCTGAGATAAGAGACCATGAAAAGAATTATTCATGTTAAAGCAATTAAAATTATCAAGAATGTAAACGTATAACAGTAATTGGTTAATTTAAGTGTAGTATAGTCATATACTGTAATACTATGCTGTCATTTAAAATTGCATTTTAAAAACTATAATAATAGAAAAGAGATGAACAATTTTGAGGAGTTTAACATTCCAATTCCAGTGCCTTCTAGGGGAAAAAAATAATAATCCCTGTTCTAATAAGAAATGATGTCCTTCATGGAAGATCTTGAAATCTGATCCCAGCCCCAGAGAAAGAAAGCAGGAGCTCTACAGCCTTTCTTTTTATGTTTTTCTTTAAGTTTAATTCATGTGGGAAACAGAAAGTTTTCACCACTAGGAAGAACATTTTAATCCTTATCTGTTTTATGCATAGTCTCAATTTGGCAATAATAGAGAAAGAATTGACTATGAATAATTGGTCCTCAAAGGTACTTAAAAAAATATTCATTACAAATTAATATCGCAGAATGTTAGATGTGAAAAGACCCTTCGAAGTTATCTGTTTTCACTTGCTATTTTATTAATAGGGAACATAGAGGGATTAACATGTTAACTCATTTGGTATTGCAGAGCTGGCTCATTTGTAGTTAAAATTCAAAACATAAAAATTAACAGATTTTAAGCAGTAAAAAAACTGATAGAACTCCAATAAGAAGCTGATAAAGTCAGTTTGTTTTTATTGGAAACTGACAATATTTATATCAATATAGGGTGTGCATATTATGAATTTAGTAAAGTAATAATTAAATAAAGTTAACTAATATAACCATCCCTTCAAGTGATTAAAAGGTTGTGGTGAAAACTTTTGAAATGTACTGTCCTAGCAAATTAGAAAGCGCCATGCCATATTATTATTTTATTCATCCTGTTGTATGACTGCATCTTTGAACCAGCATTTTCCTTTCCCCATTCCAACACCTGCCAACTCTATTTCCACTCCTTGTTTAAAACGAGACTGACATTTTAAGATTATATGTGTAAATTATATCATGCAGTATTTTTGTGTTCAAATTATATAAGCCTTTAATAATTTAACTCTTCCAAAATTAAAATTTATTTGCTTATGATTGGGCTAAATGTGTCTGTGTTGTTAGCATGCCTCCTTCATAGCATGAACTAATCTATTCAAACAGAGGCACCATTTTGGACAACATTCTCTTTTGTTCTTCATTATGTTGTCTAGTGGTTTTCCATTTTACATAAGTATTTATTAACATTATTTACCTATTTCAAACTGTTTCCATGAATTCCTTTTATTCTTTTTTGGCTCGTTTTTTAATGTTTTTCTGAGATATTTAATTCATTCATTATAAAACTATAATATTCAAGGACACACATTTAAGATCCTTGATCTCTCTTTTTTAAAAATACCTGTTGAACATTTCCAAATTTTCCCATCTCCCAGCCTCTGGGAAGAGCTATTTTATTCTCAATTTCTCCAGATTCATCCATAATGATGTGAATGCCATGATTTCTTTCTTCTTTAAGGCTGAATGTTCCTCCATGTGGTATGTTATACCACAATTTCTTTATCCATTCATTTGTCAGTAGAAACATGTTTGTTTACACATCTTGACTATTGTTATAAAGCTTATCTGGGGCATAGAGGTGCAGATATTTTTTAAAGATACTGATATTAGTTCCTTTGGTTTTATGTACAGAAGTGGGATTCCTGGATCATGTGGTACTTTTATTTCTAAATTGGTAGGAACCACCATACTGCTTTCCATACCAGATGAACCATTTTACACTTCTCCCAACAGTGTACAAGTGTTTCAATTTCTTCATATCCTCATCAATGCTTCTTTATTCTTTAATAATAACCATCCTGGTAAGTATGAGGGATCATTTTATTTTGATTAGCCTTTCTCCAGGTAACTAGTGATGTTTAATATCTTTTGATATACCTGTTTCCCAATTGTATGTCTTCTTTGAAGAAATATCTGTCCAATTCCTTTGCCCTTTTCTTACTTGAGGTTGGTTTACTTGAGGTCTATAAATTTTTATTTTATTTATTTGCCAGTTGACCCATGGAAGTTCCTTAAGCATTTCAGAAAGAAAGCCCTGATCACACATATGTGATTTTCAAATTACATAACTTGTCTTTTTATTCTGTAGTTTATTTTTCTGTGCAATATTTGTCCAATGGAACAGAAAGCCCAAAACAAAGTCATTCATGACCTGTCAACTGATCTTTGAGAAGGATTCCAAGAATTTACCATGAAGAAAGGTAGACTCATCAATAAATATTTATGGGGAAACTGGTTATCCAGTCACACACAAAAGAGAGAGAGAGAGAGAGAGAGAGAGAGAGAGAGAGAGAGAGAGGAAATGAAATAAATAAATGAGAAAATAAAATTGAGTCTCTACTTTATTCCTTGTACAAAAATCAACTCAAAATGAGCTGAAGATTCAAATGTTAATTAAAAACTCTAGAATTGTGAAACTTTTAATAGAAAACATAGGGATTAAGCTCCCCAACATTGGACTTTGCAATGTTCTCTGGGAAAACCAAAAGCACAGGAAACAGGCAAAATTAGACCAGTGGGACAATCTTAAACTAAGAAGCTTCAGTAAAGCAAACTATCTCTTCTTTTGGCACACTTAAAAAAAAAAAAAAAAAAAAAAAAAAACTTATTTCTAAAGCCATTGTATGTTTTCCCAATTTTGCAGATTTTGTTCACCAATCTCATTTAACGGAGATTCCAGTAATATGGAACCTCACACACTTGAAAGGCAAGATACTTCTAGTTCACAAAATGAATTCATCACAAACTGCAATGCAGCAGCCTCCTTAGAAAAGGTGAAGACTGTAGCTCCACGTCTTTTTCAAATCCTAGTAACAATTCTCTGTAAAAAGTGGGAAGCCTTCCTTAGAAACTATTGTGTCAATTGATCTCCATGTGGGACCAATATTTGAAACAACAGGACACATAAAAAGAAAAATCAGAAATGATAAGAATGTTTAGGTTTTAGAGATGATAATAGAGGATAATGGACAATAATACAGGACAGGGAAGAAATATGGAAGAAAATAAACAAGATATTTTTTTCCCAGAAAGAAGAAAGCAATAATCATATTGACTAGTCAATTCAGTTTTTCATCAAGGTAAAATTTGTAGTGCTGGGAATTCCTGATGGACCAATGGTATTAACAGGTAAATACTACTGCATTTGCATTTCACAAATGGGAATTTTTTTATTTAGTTATTCCTTTACTCACCCATCCTTGTGCATTGGATGGTTTGAGGACAGAGTTTCTGTCTAGTAGTTCATTGCTAAGATTGAGTAGCTATACCTTGTGCCTGAGAGGATGCCATGTTGCTTAGTAAACACAATCTCAAATCAAGGCATGAAAAGTTTGGCTCATTTTTTTTAAGGGGTGGGTACTTTCCAAGCACAGAGAAAAACACATGATCATATAGATACTCAATTACAGATAGATAATGCCTAGTATGCATTTTCACTGTCTTCCATAATAAAAGCCATGTTGATTTTTGCTGAGGGCATTATTGAAGCTAAGAGAATACACTCTTCAGTTTTTTGTTTTTGTTTTTGTTTTTCCCAGCTGAGCATGAACCCATGCATAAATTTTGCCCAATGACAGTTAAACAGAAGTTTAGTATGTAACTTTTGGAAAGTGTTTTTTTTTCTTTCTTTCTTTCCTTTTTCATTTTCTTTTTTAAGGAAGATAATATTCCCTTTGATGCTTCCTCCTTTCTATTGCTTGACTACTTTGTCTGCAGTATAGTCAAATTGGTGAATACTCGTCTTGGCTAACATGTGGGCCACTCCCTTGGATTGGTTGAGTGGTGTGGGAGAACTTTGAATTCATGATTAATGTGGAACTGCATTAAGAGACAGGCTTATGTCTGGGATTCTATTATGTACTACTGTACTAGAGACTTTCATTTTGAGATTCTGTAGTATGTTTAGTCAAGCTTAGTGACAACTTGTATGTTTTATAAACTTTAAATTTGTTTATTAGCACTTTCATACCTTTATATATTTTACCTTCAACTTCAGTTAATATTTCATAACCAACTTAGCTAACCTTAAGCATGTTATCTAATTTTAGTTCAATATTTTTTTAATTTTCAAAACTTTCTTGACTTTTTCATTTTGTTTCTCCTTTTAAGCAAATATTCTTTGCTCTTTCATCATTTTTATAATTTGTAAAGGGTGATTCATTTTTGAGTTATTTTCATAGGTACTATTTTTAACATTGAACAATGTAGGTGAAAATTGATTTCTTAATACCCAACTCGAGGTTCAGTCACTCTCCCAGTTCAGGTAGAGCCATCCAGCTGGTCGCAGCTGCCCCCTCTACTGCACCTGGCACCACACTCAAGGTAGGGAAGGTGGCCAGGGCAGCTAGAATGGAACTTCTTCTTTCATCCTGAGGATCATGAGGACAGTCTATCCCTATAAAGTAGATTCCAATAGGAGATTTGAATAAGTGTGGGGAAAAAGAAATCACATTGTACATTTGAATTTTCGTCGTTAAAGTTGCACAGCAATACAACTGTAAGGTAAAAAATAGCTCCTACTATGTGAGCTTCTTGGGCATCTATCATTCCCTGCTGCTGTACTCTGGCAAGCTTTGCAATATTTTTACAAGTATTGGTGTATAGACTGGAATGGGCATAACTTAATTAATAACTTTCCAATTTTAGATATATGACATGTGGGCCTTTATTTGTACTTTTGCCCTGACCCCTAAAACATTAGAAGCATGCCTAATTGGAAAAACCATAATATAGAAATATAATCATTATATAAATATTTCAGCACTATTAAGTATGTTTAAAAGCTTCTCCCTGCCAGGCATGGTGGCACATAGTCACAGTGGCTCTGGAGGCTGAGACAGAAGGATTGTGAGTTCAAAGCCAGACTCAGCAAAATGAGGTACTCAGCAACTCAGGGAAACCCTGTCTCTAAAGAAAATGCAAAAAGGGCTGGGGATGTGGCTCAGTGGTTGAGTGTTCCTGAGTTCAATTCCCAGTATCACTCCCCCCCAGGGAAAAACAAAAACAAAAAACTTGTTCCTTTCATAAATACTTACCTTAAATGACTATATTTTCCACAAATATGATCAGTAATGTCCATGGCTATAAAAGACATATGCTCTTTTCTGCTTTAAAACCACAAAACTCCAAACTTCTAACACACTCCTACACTCCTTTTCAACCCTTCCAACCAGAATCTACCAATTGTTTTAAATTATACTAATCTTCAACATTTGAGGATGTAACATATTCTGTGTTTTCTTCATTGATGAATTTCTATGTAACATGCATGCAACACTGCTGGTTTGGGAAACAGAGATGTAGCTTTTAAATTAAATATCCATTGCCCTTCTCTTCCTCTTTTCCATTAAAGCAAATCTATCCTTCTTTTGTTTTACTTAATTTAATGGATTATCGTTTCTTGATCAAAATTTGTGAATTCAAAGGTCTGCTTTGAGTTAATTGTCACCCATACCAACATTTCAAAGAATTCTAAGACAAGAGTATGACCAAGAGCAGCAGAGTTATTTAGATAGTAGCAGCAGTGAATCATAGCTACCAGAGGAGCTCACATAGTAGAAAGCATCTATTTTGTTACCTTACAATTGTAATGCTGCACAATTTTAATTATAAATATCCAGATACCCAACATGATTTCCTTTTATACAGTAAGAGTCATTTCATAGCTGATTTCAAAGTGGAGGATTCTTGATAGTAAAAGATTTTCCAGTAAGTGTTTTAGGAAGATCATTTTGCCAAAATATCTAATAAAGTCCATTGTCAGTAGGCTTCACTCGAAGCTACACTACTCACTTGGCTCTGATGAACAATACTGGTATTCTGTTTCCCATACTGTGGTCTATGTGAGTTTACCCAATTTTTTAGTTAATTTGAGACTTCACTTTCAGTATTGACAACTTGAAATATCAGCAGTATTATAATTATTTCTGGAGCATTATAAATCATATTTCCTTATAAACTAATGAATAGATTTGGAACTAATCCATAAATATAGATGAGATTCAAACTCAAGACTCCCTAAATATTTTATTTAATTAAAAATTAATTTATACTAAGAGAAGGCTTCAGGAAAAATGGTAGGTTGAATGCACACACTAAACTTAACCTTATCTCAAAACCACAGCAAAATAAAGATAAAGGGTTTTTTAAAAATGCATAAACCTAAAGATCAGGGCGGATGAATTGAGATATAAGATGCTCATAATGGATATTAGATGGTCAGAGAAATTAATGACGGACCCAAGAACACAGCTTTCTAAGTAGGTAAATAAGAAAGCAAAATAAGCCGTGCTAACACTGCATGATTCTCAGACTCCAAAATTAGTTATTCTGTTACTTTTTCTTGTGTAGGGCAAGAGCATGTTAACACAAAGAGGATTGGCTGAAAATCCATGTACAAAGCGATTAGCATTCAAGTTCTTCTCCTTATTCCAACTGACATTTCCTGACCTCTGTGAAAGTAGAGGATAAAACACACAATCCGAAAGTCAGAGATCTCTGAGCATAAAAGAATCAATGGTTGCCTCCCCAAACAGGGATATTGAACGAATGTGTGTGTAATGAAGTAACAGCTTTCCCTCTACCACCATCCATTGCACTTTAACTCAATGCCTTCACCTCTGGAAAAGAGTCCTTCCAATTCCAGAGAGTTTTCTATCCATAACTAAGCAGCTTCAGAGAATGCTTTTAAGATACTAGTATAGTTTATTCCCAAGTCAAATCAGATCATGCTGGATGGCTGCTCATAATATAGAAGTCAGTATACATTCTCAAAATAGTCAGTATATGGCCCCAAATAGTCTGGTATATAAAAAAATATATCAAATATAAAAAGTAAAGGTTAATATAAGTAAAATGAAGGGAGCAAGACTGTGAAGATTTAATAAATAGAAGGGAAAAATGTCAGCATAACATTCAGAAATTACCTTCTATATAAGAGAACCAAGAAAGTAGCATAATGACTCATGAAATATTGTTAATTAAGATAATTTCTTGCTTTGCAAATCATTACTCTGAATATGGTCTCTAAGGTGGTTTTTTTGATCCGCATACCTACTTTTGGAATCTACTGGGTGTTAAAGTGCATCAAACAAAGGCAAACACCAGGAAAGAGAGAGACCTGGGCAAGGAAATGGGAGGGCTGTCTCAGGAAAAAGACAGCAAGACTCTGCAAGGGGCTGGTGAAACTGATTCCAGAAGGACAGTTGTGGTCTATGTGCAGAAGACAAGCCAACCAGCTACCAGGTGGCTGTGTGTCGGATTTCTTCAGAAAGATAAAACTGGAAAAACTTTTCTCTGTATATCCTCACAGAGAATTGGTAAAAAATTAAGAGTTAAATATTTAAAAAGAAAGGAAGAAAGAAAAGGTAATTATGATTTCTTACATGCGTCATCTATGAAGAATATTTACTTCATTAAATGAAGGCAAAAGCTGTGATATTTGCATAGTCAAAATTATAGTACACCTGTGCCTGGATGATGTGGGTAGAGTGGGAGGGTGTGTGGGGAAGAGCCGGAGGGAAGGAGGCTCAATAGGGAACACCCAAAACTGAAAAATGAAAATGAGCAACAAACATGTACTAGAGGTACAGGGGAGCAATAAAAGCAAATTTTTTAAAATGCAAGAAGAGATATAAATAAAGGATAGATGGGACAAAAGGAGAAAAGGAACTCCTTTTCATACAGTGTTTCCTGGAATAATTTATCTTTTGAAATTAGAACATTCATCAATTTAAGGAAAAAAGCCAACTTAAGTGTTTTGTTGTTGTTGTTGTTATTGTTGTTTTAAGCTGCATGGCAAACCTATTAGTTATTAAGTTTATTTATTTGGTCATCCTTTGTTTCAAGAAATTAAATATA
The DNA here is from genome assembly GCF_048772815.1 of Callospermophilus lateralis. NCBI lineage: Eukaryota > Metazoa > Chordata > Mammalia > Rodentia > Sciuridae > Callospermophilus > Callospermophilus lateralis. The sequence goes on along the minus strand of NC_135308.1, from coordinate 20,823,974 downwards.
ACTGGAAAGAGCAATGTAGAAAAATGAAGGCAGTAAGAATATTGAAGCAGTAAAGGTTATTATCGTTTGAGAAACTTGTGTCTGGATGTTCAAGACTGTGTGGCTTTGTGTTACTGTGTAGTAAGTATATATAAAATGTATTTATTTCTTATTTTAAAATACATTGTTTAATTCAATTATCTAATTGTAAGGAGGAAACGAGGATCACGTTGGTGTTGACTTTTTTACATAAGAAGACACAGCTGAGAACAAAACTGCTACTGGCGGGTTATTTGCAGTGAAAAGTCTTGTTTAATGTAACAACATCTATAGACTAGGCAATCAAAAGCCCCTTACCATATAATTGTTTTATAAATATTGTTGATTTCTACAGTTTTCTATCATCTCTCCTTTTGTTCATTTTGTCCCTCTCATTCTTAATATGTATAGGGCTTCACCTTCATTGTTTGAGTGTCCCTGGGAACCTGAGTTAAATGCATGTCTGATTCACTGTGGTCAAGCAGGTCTGTCTATGTGTTCTCCCTTATGTAAGGGTTAGGAACAATTCAGACCTATGGATACTCTTGCAAACAAGCTTTATAGTTTGGTATAATATTTATACTTTGACCATCATCTTCTTCACTTATTAAATAATTTGATGGGATTTATTTCCTTTTATCTGTCCAATCCATACTTCAAAAGCCAAAGTATTTTCTAGATCTTATAATAAATTCCTTTTTACCTCCAATTTTTAGACTTTTTTAGAGGAAATATATATCTTGCAATTTGAATAATTAACAGTAAGTCTCTGAGAATGTCATGAGGGATTCTTTCCAATTTTCAGAAATGCCACACCAAAGTGAAAGTACATCTTACCAATTGACAGTAAGTAAAATCAAGTAATTATTATAAATAATATCAAATGGGCTGCCTTTTTAATTTTTCAAAAACTATTCATAGACAGAAATTAAAATGAATTTTATTTGACTAAGAAAGTTGAGGAGGTTAATCAGATTGGGTATATGTGTGTGTGTGTGTGTGTGTGTGTGTGTGTGTGTGTTTGTGTGTGTGTGTGCATGTGAGCGTGTGCACACACATGTATTAACTGAATATCAATGTCATTAAAATAAAATTCTAACAAAGAGAAAGAGTAGAGAGAGTAGAGTTAATAGTAATTACATCTTTGGGACTTAAATATTCTAAATTGCCTAGTCACATTAAAAATGTATAGGTTCAAAAACTCTAGGCTAGAATATACATTGCATTTGGTTAGTTATCCATTCATGAGTCACAATTTTTCCCTACACAAAATTTTTTTTTAGACCCAGTATTCTTTTAGCTACTCCATGACTCCATGAAATGACTTGAAAAATGTCAAATTATTACTCTGTACATGATCTCTAAAATAGTATTTAGGATCCTCAGACTAACTAGAAGGATATTTGCTGCCTTTTTGATGGGGGGCATCTTTTAAGCAGTTTTCCATTTGAGGAACTTTCCTCCAAGTTCTGCCTATCCAAGACAGAAGCCAGAAACTTGCTTGTTCAGCCTCTGTGAAGTTAAGCTCCACGAGTGAGACAATTATGACACCTCGACAATGTCATGCAGCAACTCAGAGTGCATTTTTCTGGCGAGGAAGGAGATGAGTAGAATAGTAGGATTCTCATAAGCATTGTCCTGGGTGGTTCAGTGCTTGGGGAAGCTTAATCTTTAAGACTGAACTTCTGGCTCTCCCAGAGACCATATGAAAGTCTTTCACCTCTCTGTATGCTGCTATTTGCTACTAAGAAAGATGAGCTTTGTCATTTCTATTCATATTAGGTAAAGACCCAGGGAAGCAGTAGAAATGGTAAAAAAAAAAAAAAAAAAAAAAAACAAAAAAAAAAAACAACTATATGCTATCTAAATGTAAAGTAAATTTTACAAATTATTAATTCAGCCTATTTCCTCTCTAGTCATATCTAGTCACAGATTTGTTCACTGATTACATAAGCACATACTTAGTGTCCAAAGTATAAAAATCATTAGACAAGCTCCATACCACCCCAGAAGGTGAACAATGGGTGAATACAACAAGAAAAGTTCTAGGGTGCTGGTTAACAAGCACCTGAATGTAGAAATGGAAAGGAATAAGGATACTCAATCCAGGGGAAGTCAATTGAGGGAGGTTTCCTGGGGAATGTGCTGTATAGGTTGAATGGAGACCTCTCTTCCTTTCTCTATTTATTTATTTATTGTGTGGTACTGGGGATTGAATCCAGGGCCTTGTGCATGCAAGGCAAGCACTATACCAACTGAGCTATATCCCCAGCCTCATCACTTCCTTTCTCTATGACTTAAATATCTCTTCATGTTTACCTGGGGATCAGAAAAAACATACGCTCTTTGATGTTAGGAGGTAGTTAATGAATAAGAATGAAGTATTAAATCCTGCCATAAGTTCTGGTAAAAGAGCAAGTGTAAAGAATGAATCTGGGCCCATGGATCCCATATTTCTTTACCTGCTTTTACAAGGGATTTCTATTTCTCCCAACCACCTTAAGAACTTCCTTTTCTTTACTGGTCCATTTGGAGTCTTTAACCTCTTTCCTTCCTTCCTTCCTTCCTTCCTTCCTTCCTTCCTTCCTTCCTTCCTTCCTTCCTTCCTTCCTTCCTTCCTTCCTTCCTTCTTCCCTTTCTTCCTTCCTTCCTTCTTCTCTTTCTTTCTTTCTTTCTTTCTTTCTTTCTTTCTTTCTTTTTTCTTTCTTTCCTCAAAGGACTTAACTTTTCTTTGAAAACAAATGCACTATTTGGAATCTATTGATGGTTCCAAGTTGTTCCACCCTGTGGGAGATATTGCCCATGGTCAGGTCAACATTTAGAGCACACAAAACTGGCATTAGAACACACCAAACTTTGGTTCATTATTTTTGAAGCCCAGCTGCCTCCCCATGGTCCTTGTAGTACACGCATTTCCTCCTTGGATTAAGTTCAGATTAACTTCATATTCTCTCTCTCTCTCTCTCTCTCTCTCTCTCTCTCTCTCTCTCGCACACACACACACACACACACACACACACACACACACTCAACAGTGACGTAACAAGGTACTAGGGTATTATTTATCTTTTGCTGCATAACAAAATTATGCCCACCTTAGCAGTTTAAAACAATACTCAATATTTATTACTACTCATAGTTTCTGTGGGTTAGGAATTAGGAGCAGTTGACTGGTCAGTTTACACTCAAAGACCCAATGTAAGATTGCAGGCAAGACCTTGTAGAAGTGTTATCATGGAAAAGCTTAATTGGGCTTGGAGAATCCAGTCCCAGGGGAGCTCACTCCCTGCCTGGCTAGTTGGTACTAGCTATTTGTGAGGGAGTCTTAGTTCTTATCTATCTCTCTCTCTATATATATATATATCGAGTGTTCTTACAGCATGGTGGCTAGATTTTCCAGAGCAAGCAATGTGAGAGAAAGAAAGACAAAAATCAGAGACAGTGCCAGGTGGGAACTTCTTTTTATTACCTAGTCTCAGAAGTCACATTGCATTATTTCTGCCATCATCTATTTGTAAGACATGAGTCACTAAAATCCAAAGCATCTGCAGACATTTAAAAAGTATGACTCTTTTATAAATATATTTCTTGTTAACTGAAATGACTACCCAATATCATCAGGGACTCATGTTCTGGTCATGCTGTGCTGCCATCCTCAATAATTGACGTGTTGAGGGGAATCACAAGATGGCTGGCGGAGCTCTAGTCATCCAGGCCTTTATCTGAGCAGCAAGAGAAAGAATACTGGGCAGAATCATGTGCCTTTACCTTTTCTAGAAATGTCAAGGAACTCTTAGTGAATGCCTCTATTTCAAACAGCTTTGGATAGAACTATGTGGCTTTTAGCTACAGAGGAGGCTAAGAAATTCTGTCTATTTTTACTGGTGGTAAGATGCCTACCCAACTTTCAGGGATCCATTTCAAAGGTGGATAGTTGACAGCTGATGTCAGGGTAGGCATTTAGCATTCTCTGTCCCCCAAATCAATAAATTAGCTGTTTTAAAGTAGTCAACAGATTTCTGGTTCTGAGGAAGATGGAGTGACCCTATTCCTCCCAGGTTCACCTTCTCACAAATGAAAAAGCCCTAAACATAATCATAATTCAAAAAAGTAATTATAGAAAGACTCTAAATGGTAATAAACAAACAGAAGTTGTACTGCCTAGGGACCTCAAGATTGAAGTAATAATCTAACAGTATATGGATGTATTGTTCATATGTCCCAGATGGGCACTGCAGAAGGCTCCAATCTAGGAGGGTGAATGGGGGACAGAAATTCTCAAGACAATGTCTTATTTTCTCTGGCCAAAGGACTAGGAAACCAGTGCGCTAACACTAGAACACGTTTTAGGCAATACCACCCTGCTCCAGCCAAACATCAGTGGATACACTATAACTTCATTCCCTCAGAATCCAACTGAGAAACTGGAATTACATACCCACCTAACAAGGTATATACTTCAACAACAGGTCTCTATCAAAAAGAAAAATAGGAACCAGTCATAACATGATATCCAAAGTGAGAAACAATCAATGATCAACATACATTGATACCAAGATCAAGGTGAAACAGTTGTTTGAATAAATTGACAAAGATTATTGAAACAAAGCAAAATGCTTTAACCAATAGTTGCAAATTCTATTGAAACAAATGGAAAACCAGAAAATTTTTCCAAGATATGAAATTTATAAAAAGATATGGATAGAAATATATAAAGTATAGACCTGAAAAATATAAATGAAATAAACTCATTATATAGTCTCAAGAATAGAGCAAAGATGAGAGAGGATGGAATAATGAATTTGAAATCAGTGAACATATCAATTGAAATTACGTAGTTTGAGCATCAGAGAGAATGTAGATTGAAAAAGAAAAAAGGACGGAATCTCAGTGACCCAAGGAACAATGACAAAAGTGCTATTGTGAATAATATTGGAGTCAAAGGAGAATACTGAGAAGGAGACACACTGACAAGATACCTGAAAAAAATAGTGGGTGAAAACTCCCCAATTATGGTGAAAGACATACACTAACAAATTCAAAGATATAAGGAAAGGGCACATCCAACTTCAAATATGGGAAAAAAAAGTAACTGTCACCCATGAATTCTACATGATGGAAGAAAGCTAGAAACAAAGGTCAATAGCAAACTTACCCTTGAAGAATGGCTAAAGGAAGTTTTATAAAGAAAAAGAAAATGATAACAAAATAAATCCTGGAGATTCAGAAGGAAATAAGAACGTTGGAGTAGATAAAAAGAAAAATAAATATACTATTTTCCTTGTGAGTTTCTTAAAATTGTATTTGATTGTTGAAGAAAAATCACAACATCTAATGTGGTGTCCAATGTATGGAGAAGAAATATTTAAGAAAATTACATTTAAAAATGAACCTAAGTGGAAGAAGTTTTCTTTCACTTAAATTTGTTCAGAGATGTAAAACTTCAACATTAATAGACTATTATAAGTTACATATATCTAAAGCAACTAAGACAGATCATATAATTGATCATAAAATATACCTCAACATATCTAAAAGAACTGACATCTCCCAGCATATATTCTCTGAACACATTGAATAAAAGTACAAATTCATAACAGAAAAAAGGATCAAATAAAACCTAAACATTGCAAAATTAAAAAGCATATTTCTAAATGATCTAAGAGATAAAGAAGTTTGGAAGAAAATAAAAAATGCAGGTAAAATGAAAAATGAAAATAAAATAGCAACATAAATAGGATGAAGCTAAAGTAGAGAGGAAAATTTATAGCATTCAAAGAAAGAAGCCTTTATATTCTTACTAATGAGCTAATATTCTCCCTTAAGAAATTAGAATATGGAGATCAAATTCACCTCAAATAAGCAGAAAGAAGAAAATAAAGTATATAAGAGAAAAATTCAATGAAATAAAAAATAAAGTATTAGAGAAAAATCAATGAAACAAAACTCTGTTTATCAAAAAAAAAAAAGACAAACCTCTAGCAAGTCTAGTAAACATGGTGAGAAGACACAAATCATGTATATTAGTAATAAAAAAGTTGCTATTATGATAAATCCTACAGCCACTTAAAGGATAAGAAGAATAAACTATAAATAACTTGATACTTAAAAACTTAGAGGAAATGAATCAATTTTTCAAAAGATCCCAAATGAAAAACCTCTTCCAAAAAATAACAAAAGGTGGGGGGAGATCCAAATAAATCTGTTCCAAGTAAAATTTATTAAATTTGTATTAAAAATCCCCAGCTTCCTGTCCTTGTCCTGCATGGGCAGTGGGAGTGAAGGTCCCTGTTGGTGGAGTTTGCTGGCTGCTGAATAAAGCTAAAAAAGAGAAAACTGTGGGGAAAAAACCACAGAAAGTAATTTTACACGAGGCAGGATGGCTCAATGATCTTAGGGATTGAACTTCTACACTAAAAAGCAAGAGAGTTGTGGAGCCACATTTGCTTTATATATAAGGTTTTCCATGGAATGTTCTTTAACAAATAAGGTAGGAGGTGGGCTGTCCAGTTTCTAACAGGTTATGCCCAACTCTGGAGGCAAGAGAGTGTCTCCCTAGCTGAGAGGAGGCAGAGCATTGCACAATCTATTGCTCAATCCATTGAGTGGGGGAGCCACAAAACAGTGGACATGCATTGCATAATCCATTGCACAATCCATTGAGTGGGGAAGCCATAAAACAGTTGGCAAAACCAAAACTAAGATTCCCTTGCTCGATGCCAAATGAAGATGCTCAAGTAGTTAACAGGTGGCTCCCTACACCCTCCAAACTGAAGAAAAATATTTCAATCCAAATACAACCTAAGTTAAATTGAGCTGCCATTAATTGCAACCTAAGCTGAATTAGTGCATTGAATCTTTTGCATTAGCAATGCTTGTTTAAATATCAAAATATCAAAATGTTTCCCCTATACAACAACTAAATAGGAGTTTTGTTATCTTATGAATTTTTATTCTGAAAATTAAGAACAGGGGAAGTACTTGAATATCACTTACCAATGGGGAATATTTTCTGCAACTAAATGAGGCATGTTAGCTAGAAATACACTTTGAAGGTATGTTTTAAGAAAGATTGTTTTTACTTAGATTTTTTTTCTAAATATCATTGCCCACTCTTTTCCTGTTCATATATCAATGATGTTTTAAATCAGCATAAAGAAATATAAAATGTAAACACCATGTTAGTTCACAGCTCTCTGATTTTACCCATATTCCTCTTTCTACAAGGCATGCTACTCTTACCAAACTTTCCTAATCTCTTTTATCCTTCAAGTTTACAAGTTATCCCATTTTTTTCAAAATAAGGATTTATAATTTAATTTTATAATTTAAGAAATAAGGATTGACATTACAAAATTATATACTCATATAATAGCCAAATCATTGAAATAGGCTCTTACTTATATAACACAGCACAGGATTCAGAGCCATTTTTTTTTATTTACCATTAGTGTGATAACCTTTTTAAAGCTATTTTTAATTCGTTCTTTTTAAACATACATGACCATAGTGTGTATTTGACACATTATACATACATGGAATATAACTTATTCTAATTAGGATCTCATTCTTGTGGCTGTAGGTAATGTGGACTTTCACTCATGGTATATTTATATATGAACATAGGAAAGTTATGTCCAATTCATTCTACTATCTTTCCTATTCCCATTCCCACCCTACCCTTCATTCCCTTTGTCTATACCATTGAACTTCTATTCTTCCCTCCCCTTCTTATTGTGTGTTGGCATCTGTGTATCAGAGAGAGTATTCTGTCTCCTCCTCCTCCTCCTCCTCCTCCTTCTGGGTTGGCTTATTTCACTTAATATGATAGTCTCCAGATCCAAAAGACGACTCATGTCTTTTAAATGACCTATTTCTTTGCTCCCATATTATCCTCTGTACATACCTATTACATTTGCTACCCTAGATCCTGCCATTGCTAAACCAATGCTCTGGTCTTTTGTCCTTTGGAGAACCAGGTCTTCTAACACTTACAAATCCCAGATTTGATCAGGAGAGCAGCCTCTCACCATTGGAGTGTTGACTTATCATGTTTACTTTTGTTAATTTCCACAGGGATTTTTCCAGGATTGGATATGTAACCAGATCAGAACCAATATGATTCAGGGAAAAGATTGCTAAGGAAGAGAATCCCCGCTTTTCTCATGAGGGAGTCTTAGAAAAATATTGCTTTGGAGAATGTGAGATTTGTAAGTGCTATGGTCATTATATGGCTGGGAAAGACCTGGATTTGCTGGGATAGAGTCTCATGTTGAAAAAAACCCATTATTAACCTGGCTGATGATTGAGAAACCCAATGGTTCTGTTTGAACTGTTTCTTTGAGGTCAAGTCTATATATAAACTTTCCATTTATATGTGGTAATTAATTCACATTTTACTGTCCTCCTTTTGGTTCAGGAAGAAACCACATGATTGCTATCTTCACTCACCATACTCTAATTAAATTATTAATTTATGTGTTTGTCTCCCCTCTGACAAGACTGCACCAGACTTTTGTGTAATGGGTTTATGTAGCAGTTATTCATCTTTTATCCCCAGTTTTAAGTTTATTGCATAATATTTAGATATTTAGAGTGCTAACAACAAATAGTTTTAAAGTAAGTAGCACTGAACAGCTTTTTAGCTTTGAGAGAGAAAATGTACATTATTTGTTAATTGTTCCACATTTCTATGTAATCTTTAGTAAATATTTCCTTTATGTTAGTTATTCTGTACAGGATTCCTGACATTGTTCATATGAACAGTAATCACGACCTTGTCATTCTTAGTACAACTGCCTCCTTGAAAAGAACTTCTTCCAGAAGATAAAATTAAGTAGTGAGAATTTGTGTTAACATTTGGGAAAGTTTTATTCTTTGAAAGTAGTTATTTGATAATAACTTAATAGAGAATGATGTGTGAAGCCTATTTGTACTAGCCAATTTAAAAAAAAAAGACAAATGACAAGAATTCACAAGATAAACACAAAAGGTTCTTTGTAGATCTAGATTTAGAACTTTCTAGCCATTCTGGAACATTAAACCCTGTCAGGCCCAATTCTTAGTTAAAGAATAAACTTACTTCACATGCAATCTTATATTGGGATTATTGAGTTAACAAACATATATATCCAATAAAATTTAAAAGTACCTTGGTATGAGACTCCAGGACAGGTATATAACTCTTTTGTTGACATGAAGATTTTTAAATTTAATGATATTAACATAAGCATGTATTTAATTCTGTGAGAAATTTCTGTGAGAAATTATTTTTTAAAATATTCTGAAATATTTTATCTTCTCTTTTTGTGTCAGTGCCTTATAGCCCTCACAATTACACATAATTTAACACTTGTTGAAATTTTTAAAAAGTTTTCTTGAAAAAAGACATATGTTTCAGTTAAAGATAAATTCTAATTGCTTCAGTGGATACTTCCCAGTGCCATCTATTTGCTAATCAATTAATTTAATCAGATTCCCCTCTGTTCAAAGTATCAAAAAAATGCCTTCTTAAGAATTATGGCATTTGAACTGATCGATATATTTCTCTTAATTTTTATAGCTTTTAAATTTTGTTTATCTACTGAGTGTTTTACATTAAATTAAATCATAAGAGGACCTGTTTGTCAAATTAGGTTTTTAATATATGATGAGTTTCCTTAAGCAGGGTCACCTCTAAAAACAAAAAAATAACAACAAAAGTCTGTTAACCTTCTGTTCTAGCAATTCCATTCTGTTCTTTTAAATTATTTTTTAATTTTTAAGTCACTCAATGCAAATCATAATAATTACTACAACTTTCTATTAAGTTAAGTAAAAATGACTTGTAAGATTTACATGGTTTCTGTAAATAAATTTCCAAAATAAGGACAGAAAAGACTGCTTCCTGACATGCTTTTATGATGCTATAGGTGGGTCTTAATCTATTGAGTCCTGAATTCCCAATATCTAGGTTTTTGTTTTATCCTCCTTTTTTCATATGCTTAATTAAGGTCATATATGGATTTGATATAAGGTTCCAATTCATGTGGTTTATGTTTACAGGTCAATTATTGTTCTCTAACTTTATAATGAAATATTCCAGAAATGGCCATGCTGTGTCTTTAGGATAGTTTATCATTAACCCATCTATACTGGTAATGTCAGACACTGTGGAAGTCCCCTAATGTCCATCTCTAACTAGCTGAAATGGGAAAACAAATTTTTGTTTGGTAAATATTTTTGCATAAGGAGAGGGAGTGAAGCTTGGTAAATTCCCTTTACAGCCAACCAGTTAGATTGTTTTCTTAGGTTCCTGTCTTTCTGTTGCTGAAACTCAGGGTCAAATATACAAGGTCATCATTTTCGACAGGCAGCTGCTAAGGTGCCTAGTATGGAAATAGGGTGACTTCCACCATAGTTTAATAAGCCCCTTTAATTAACCATTTCTTTTTCTAAATGAAATAGATATGAGTTATATTAATGTGCAACTGGTAGGAAAGGAACAACATGGAGACAGCAAACTGACGGTGGTAAACAAATGATGATACAGAGATGTTTCTACTTAGAAAACTCTAGAAGTAGTGTAGTAAGATCATTTTCAAATGTAGGAAGATCACTCTCAAGAACTTTGTAAACTTTTGTTCTGATTGGGATTTGAGGTGTTCCCCCCCCACAAATTCATGTTACTCAATGCAGGATTGTTCAGAGGTGAAATGGTTAGATTATGAGCTCGTAACTTCACCACTGGATTAATCCTTTTGGTAGATTAATAATTTGAATAATCTGAATGAATTTCTGCATAGTTACTGTCAGCAGCTGGTGCGTGGGTGGAGAAAGTAAGTCACTGGACTTTTGCCTTTAAAGATTTTGTCTTATCCCTGAGTCCACTCTGTTTCCCAGCTGCTGTGAGGGGACAGCTTTCCTCTGCTACTCCTTCTGCTATGATGTTCTAGTTCACCTTGGTCCCAAAACAGTGGAGTTGGCTAACCATGTACTGGGTATCTTGAACTGTGAGTCCCAAACAAACTTTTCTCCTCTAAGTTGCTCTTGTCAGGTATTGTGGTCACAGTGACAAAAGCTGATTAACATAAGGCTCAAAATCACTCATTTATATAAACTAGTTATGAGATTTGGGACAAGTAGTGAAGACTAAAAGACGTCAAGTACATCAAGCACAGAACTGGCTCTGTGCCGGGCACAGGGAAGGGGTACAATATGGTGGACCTTTCTTACCTATCCTTGTGATACAAGCATATATTAACAGTAGGTGAAACAGAAAGTAATTATGAAAGGTCGTGTGTGTGTATATATGTGCATTTATAGAAATGAGCTAGAAATGGAGTCCTATTAAGTTCTTCAAAGACCCCCGTCATCTTTAAGGTTAGATTTGTCTTGGTAGAATTCTGGGAAATCTGAAGAGTTAGAGAAGAGATGGACTAAAGAGTAAAAAAGCTACCAAAATGTCTTGCACATATTCAACAATTGTTTTGGATTGATTAAATAAATATGCAGTAGAAAAATAAAATAATAACAAAATTTAGAAGTAAAGTCCAAGCTAACAGTGACCTCAGTAATGAATTTTTATAATATATATATATATATATATATATATATATATATATATATATATATATATATATATATAATATTGTATGAAGTGACAAATAGGAGACTGGGAATCTGAAAACCTGTGTCTTCCTAGGTGCATTTGTGAAGGAAGACCAGCAACATAAAAATTAAGATCCAGTGCTCCCAACTTAGTTTTATAGACCCAACCCTCCTACATACCACTATCCATTTTTTTTTTTCGTTCTTCCAACTTTCCACTTTCCTAGAATGGCTCTTAATAAAACTGGGAAGCCTTCATTGAAGTATTCCCCTAGGTACCCACCCACCTTGATTTGTAAGGTTCCTAACTGTCCCTCTCATATCTTTGCTCCCACCTAATACTCTTCTGTATTATCCCTGCTGTGTTCTGCTCCTATCAAGCTTTCAATTAATCCCCACTGAGTTGTGAAGTGATAACTAAAGTGTTGACTGAAGTGGAATCCTCTCAGGATTCTTTCAGTGTTGAAAGCAGGCTCTTTGATGACTCAGTTGTTCAATTATATAAGGAAACAGAGAGAAAAGACTTCTTTGTGATTTACAACATCACACTTGGTGGACTTTTACTCTCACTGCCAACATGCCCAGTGCTTAGCATAGACAACAGTGACTTTCAAAGGAGAGGTGTAAGGAGTTTTGTAAGTTGTGGAGAGGGGAGCTGTACCCTACCAGATCAGAGCAAATCAAGAGGCATGGTCTACATCTTCTGACTGTGGAATTTCAAACTTGCAATTTGTGCTTAAACCCTATTCAGGCAGATGTGGAGTTTAATGCAATATTAGAGGATTTTTCTCTTGAAGATGTGTACAGCTATCATTGCTTGTTTCTTAGCAATTTTTCACTCTTTGAAGTAGTCTGTGTGGAGCTGCATTTTGGAAAGTTGTTGGTGAAAGCTAGTTGTGAAAAGATTCTGTAAACGTGCTCACAGCAGCAATGAAATATGTGCATTTGGGAGGAAAACGATGGTATAAAATAAATATATGTGCTTCCATAAATCTAAAGTTGGTCATGTGAGCCTTAGATGGCATTTACTATGCTAAAAAGTATAATGAATGCTGCAGGGGAGGAGTGTCAGAGAATCATTTCTTATCAAATATTTTGCAACAAATAGCATACATCTTTTTTAGAGGTAGGTTACGAAGGTTAGAAGATGATTCTTACTTAAAAATTACTAACGTCTCCTAGGCATCAGGGTTTCATCTAAGGCAAAATTTCTGTGTTTTTCCATTAGATTTAAATTTTAAGGGTGAGATTTTAAAACATTATGAAATATATATTTTTTGAATTAAGAAGAAAACACTTCTTTAGATTTTGAGGCAGAGAACTGAAGAAGGGGGTTTGAGGAACTGAACAACCCAGGAGCAGGAAGAAGTGATGGTAAATAATGGAGGAAGGACCTGCTAACTATTATCTTAATGGCATATGAAACCAGAATTCAAAATGTACTAAAATGCATGGAAAAGCTCTTTGGAACTAGGCTAAAACAATACCTATCATTGAAAAATTAGTATACATTAGCATTCTTAAAGTTATCATACTATGATTATATCAATCAGGACTTCTGTGATTTGCTACCCTTACAGGCATAATCACAGTAGAATTGAGGGAATTGAGGAAAACGTCTTTCCTAAATTAAAAATAGCAATTTATTTGCTTTCCTTTAGTTTTCATATTGTACATTCATTTTAATTCTGTACTTAAAGTTAGAAATTAATAACCATTGCTTGATTTTCATGTTAATTTGAAAAATGTTGTGCAAGGATCATCTAAGATTGAACTGGAGTACACGAGTAGTAGGCATTCTGCTATTCAAATATTTCCTGCAATTAGGGAAGTTACAAGCATTTGTCAAAGATCAGACCTTTAAAAGAGATAATTTTGTCTGACATAGCTAATAATTCAAATTGAGATACATAACATTATTGTAGTCTTTAGGCTTCCAGTAATCTTTTGATTTATATGTACTTCACCTGAGTCCTCTAAAGGCATGGGAAAGTCTCTCCATCTGAATTTTTTGACAGGAGGACTGTTACTGATTTATGTCCAGTTTATTTAGGATATGTAGAAAAGGCATGGAGAACCAGATATCTTGTCACAAATGGAGGTTTGAAGTGCAGAATTTGTGTTATAGCTTCAAAAGGGTCTCATTTTGCAGTAGGGAGACATAGGGTTTTGAAGTTTTTGATTTAGGTTCCACAACTTAAAATATAGTCACCAGGGGGTTCTGATTATAAAAGGAAAAATGCATTTACAGTGTGTGTGTGTGGGGGGGGGGGCGGGGGGATGATTGTATGATTTAGGTGCAAACACCTTATCTGATAAAGAAAGATTCGGTTTTGAATAAACAAGGGAGGGGGGAGAGAGAGAGAGAGAGAGAGAGAGAGAGAGAGAGAGAGAGAGAGAGAGAAACTTCATCCATGTAACGTGAAAGTTTGTGCTCCCTAATAATCCAGAAGTTCACGAATGCCCTTCACTACATTTTCTGAGAGTAAACTGATCTCCCAGGACCCTACAGATGGACCCTACTGATGGCCTTGCTTCAGGGCGGAGCTGGGTCCAGGAGGTTTACCGGATAGAGAGTCCCAGGGTTTCTTGTTTGGTGATGCATAAAGTTTTCTTCAGATCTCATTTCCCACGTCTGCCTGACCACCCCAGAAATTTGCAGAACGGATTGAACGCTCCGCGTTAAATCTAGAAGCAGAGAGAATGAGCAGGCTGCCTCGCGAACAGGAGAGCCTCTTCTGGAGCAGAGAGGTTAGAAAGCAGATAAGGATTGCTAGGCTGAGAGCTACCGCATCCTCTGGCTCCAGCCGAGCGACGCATCCGGAGCCCACTGCAGCTTGGATTCAGCGAAACGAAGGTGGGATAGCGGGAGGGGAAAGAGGGAAAAAAGAAGACGGGGGAGGGAGGGGTGAACCGAGGGAAGCTAGTGAGAGATCGGCGCGCGGGGGGAGGGTGGAGATGGGGGGGAGCGCGCCCGGCGCAGGGAGCTGAGTGGACGGCTCGAGACGGCGGCGCGTGCAGCAGCTCCTGAAAGCAGCGAGTTGGCTGCGCTGGGCTGCATTTCCAGCAGGAGCTGCGAGCACAGTGCTGGCTCACTACAAGGTGATGTGCCAGGAAGCGGGTTTTTTTGCCCGCTAGGGCTGCTGCTGCGGCTGGGGCTTCCTCTTAGATCCCGCTTTTCTCCCTGGGGTCTGCGTGTGTGTGAGTGCCCGGGTTTGGGGGTAAAGCCGGCGGGAAGGGGACACCCTGTCCCTCCTTGTCTCCCCATCTCTCTATCCCCGTCGTTGCCGATGCATGTCTTCCGGGGTCGCCCTAGTCTTCGTACCCCTTATTTGACACTGCCATCCCCCCCTCCCGGTTGTGTCTCCTTTCCCAGATGCTCAAGGTGTCAGCCGTATTGTGTGTGTGTGCAGCCGCTTGGTGCAGTCAGGCTCTCGCAGCTGCCGCGGCGGTGGCTGCGGCCGGGGGGCGGTCGGACGGCGGTAATTTTCTGGACGATAAACAATGGCTCACCACAATCTCTCAGTATGACAAGGAAGTCGGACAGTGGAACAAATTCCGAGACGTAAGTGCTGCGCGTCCCCATCCCCAGACACACGCGCTCTGGGCTGCAAGGCGAAGATCGCGGCGGTGAGGGGTGGGGAGTGGGCTCAGTTCCTCGGGGGAGGAATTTTGAGGGGAAAGGCTGCTCTCAAAGCGGCTGGAGAACTTAGCAATTTCGCTGCCCACCTCCCAGCTAGCAGCAGGGAGGACTTGCGTGTTGGATGCACCGGCGGAGTTCAGGTCACAGCAGGTTCTCACTCTTTCTCCCCCACCCCACACTCCCACAGCACACCCATCCCCTGGCCCCCAAAGGTTTGCAAAGTGCTGGCTCTACCTTCTCAACTTTTGAATGGTGTTTCTGGCACTGGTAAACCCAGCAGATGTGCCTTTGCGTTGTATTGCTACTAAAGTAACTAGGATCGATCCCTTTACTAATGGTCCATTAAGGAATTTGAGTTTGGAGGTAGGAAGATGTAAGATTTATAAATGCCCGCTCTCCAGGGGTGGGAGGATGTTTGGCGGCACCAGTAGGCAGAAATTGAACTGCTCCAATTACATAAAATTGCAATCAGATTTGTGTTTCACCATTAACTTTAACTGAGAACGTGTTTGCAATGCTTTTGATTACGTTTTACTTCCCAATTAATCACTGCTGTAAAATCTCCCTCCCGAGGTGGGGACGCCCCCAGGCGACATCCATGAAAGAGTTAACTGTAGTGTCTCTTTGGGAGTTTTCTAAAAGGTTATTTAAAGGAAAGGAGTTTTACAGACTCGGACTTTTTGTTTGACTGGAGCCAATGGCCAAGACATGCTGGTCACCCCCCCTCCCCCGCAACACACAGACACACAGACACACACCTGATCTGAGCAGAGCCAAGAGCTGTCTGTGGCCAGAACACAGTTCATCCTGCCGCACTTAACTTGGTTGTTCCAGTAAAGAGGTCTCCCTGACTTGATTACAGGTCCCCCAATCCTCTCTATAAACCCTAAGGCCTGAAAAGGAGCCAGAGTGATTCACAGACAATTGCCAATCCTTACTGTGACATTTGAGAGAATTTCTTAGGGAGTCCATCTGCAGTGCACTACGTGTAGATGAGTTAACTTCTTTCATCAGCTCAGACTCTGTCACGATTTGGCAAAAATCAGTGGAAGCTGGGGCTAATTTTCAGCTAGGCTCCTTGACCCCCTTGTCCCAACACCCCTTCAAAAAAGTACCTGGCAAGCCAAGTCCTGAGGGGATTCTGGAAAAAAAGAAGAAGAAGAAAAAAAAGGTAATTTGACTTTAAATCTAGGTGCAGCTACTTGATATTCAGCATGGATACAGAGGATGAAAATTGATAATGATAATACTTAATGGAGGTCTTATTCTTACATACGTTGTGAACAAAGCTTAAATGTCATTTTATTGCTAAAAGAATGCTCTTATAAAAGTGAACCCTTACCTCTTTGTTTTAAGTTTGTACTAATATTAACTCCAACAAAAAATAAGCAAATGTGATATTTCTAAATCTGGAGAAAATTTCTGTATCTCATGCCCTCATTGTAGAAAAATATATTGAAAATTTTGTTAATATTTGAACAGTGCTTCACATTTTGACACGTCTTTATATAGTGACTGCTTTACAGTTTTTAAAATGAAATTCAAACTTGCTTCTTTAAAATATTTTAAATATTGAATATCAGTGTCCTCTGATTTAAGTAAAATTGCTTTATTGAATCAGTGAGAATTAGCAGCCTATATTTAGACAGTTTGTGAATGTGTTTGATTTAAACTCTTATGGCAAGCTGAGTTGCTTACTATGAAACTAAAAATTCTAGAATTAATGCATTCAACTTCTACAGAGGTAGAATATTTTCATTACTCTAGTATTTTCAGACATTCTTCTATAATCTCAGGGGGAAACTCTATCAAAATCGTGTATACGCTTAAATAAAAAATTTACTGAAATATTTTAAGCAAATATTTGTTTTGGAGTATATGCAATGCACAGAAATATAATAAAGATTTTTTTTTTTTTTGCAAAACTTAAGTTTAGAATAGCCATTTTAATAAGATAATTACATTTTTATAAACATGACTCTGGAAGGCATGGGGAAGATAAGTGTTATCATTATATTTCCCCTTTAGCCACCTGTTGCTCATTATTAACATGATGAAATGTAGGCTGACAGCATGCTTCTGAAGTCATAACTCAGTGCCTAACATGGAATCCTTATTTAGACTCTCCACCTTTCTGCTGTTTACATATTCTTTCCCTTTTGGGAAATCATTAACTCAATATTTTTTTTGGTCTGTGTCTTTATGGATGTGATTTATTTATTAGTTTATTTTTGTCTGAAAGCACATGATTAAAAGACATTGCTTGAAACAAAACTGCTACATGAATCTACCTTTATGTGTACTGTGTAAGAATTTATATCTTAACACAGATTTATGTACTCAGTTATGAAGACACAAGGAATCTGAACAGCATCTTATAGTAACAGTTTAATGGAAGTGTTATTTTTAGTGCTTTTTCTCCATAAAATTATAATTATGTCATTCAGAAATAAAAAACAAACCTTGTGATGCCTCAGCATAATTACACTGTAAATAATCTTTACCTTACTTCTTGAGAGTGACTGTTATACAAAACTGACATTATTTTAAAAGTAGCTCCTTAAAAAAAGTTTGAACTGTGCTACTTTTTGAATTATATTTGAAAAATACCTTGAAAACTACTTAAAAACTCAAATAATGGTTATTTCAATTGAATTCAATGGAATAATTTTAGAAATAAATGATTTTAATATATATAATATAAATATGTGAACATATTTATTTATTTATGTATTTATTCATGCTACCAGAGATTGAACTCAGGGTCACTGCACTACTGGGCCACAACCCCAGCCCTATTTTGTTTTTTATTTAGAGACAGGGTCTCACCGAGTTGTTTAGCGCCTCACTTTTGCAGAGGATACATTTGAATTCGCAGTCCTTGGGCTTTGGCCTCCTGAACTGCTGGGATTACAGGAGTGCATCATGCCAGCTATTTTATTCATAATAAAGGATTAGGGGTGAGCAGCATGCATGGGAAGTGTTATTTAAGAGTAGAGGAACATAGGAACTACTACCCCTGGCAAATCATTTTCTCAAAGCTTACCATGAGTTAGTCTTCACAAAAAAGACACTTCAAAGAATCATCATCATTGTCATCATCATTATTTTGTTATCAGGATTTGAACCCAGGGGCCCTTAACCACTAAACCATATCCCCAGCCCTTTTTTATATTTTACTTTGAGACAGGGTCTCACTAAGTTACTCAGGGCCTTGCCAACTTGCCAAGACTTTGAACTTAGGATCCTCCTGCTTCAACCTCCTGAATTGATGGGATTACAGGAGTATGACACCCAGTGCCACTACTGCCAAGGATTTTGACTACTCTATACTAGTAATGTTGAATAAAGTTTGTTTTGCATTTGTTGTTCTCAAATGTGCACAGAATAGAATTATATAAATGTTAAGAACTTTTAACTCTTTGAAATCATTAATATATTTATAAAATTCTAGTAAAGATTTTTAATTCTTATGTCTTGGGAAGAAAATTACATTTTAACTCAATCTAAAGATTTAGAAAACTTAATACATTTAAAAATAAGTATAGTAGAACCAATGTTATGTTCAGAGTATAATTATGTGATTATAAAATAAAATAGGGACTGGGAAATCAGCTCAGTGGTAGAGCACATGCTTAGCATACATGAAGCCTTAATAACAAAATGAAATTTTTAAAAACTCTCAACAGTGGGATTTGTTTAGTGGATATACTAGTTTTTATTTTTTGTAGCAATGTTGGGTAGTAGTAAAATCAAGAACACAAGGTTTCTCAGTGAGGGAATTTGGGGAGTCCTACTACCTTGTCCAAGCACAGTAGTTTACAGGATTTGCTCACCCAGTTCTTACATATATATTAGGAGAACTTGAAAGCAGTGCTCTTATGAGGAAAGTGAATCATTAGCTCAAATGTCTCACATATTACATATTTGAAACATTTATAAGTTCAGTTAAACCATATCCTTTATCATGTATGAAATGAGTGTTAAATTTGGGAACCAATGAATTAATTGGTAATTGATGATGTAATACCATCATCTACCTTATATGTAATTGATTTAACTGAAGTACACACATTAATTAAGAATAACAGGAAAGATAAAACATGAGAAACCCTTAAATACTGTAGGTTGGAAGCAGTTCTATAAAAATCCAGCAAAAAGAGTAATAATGGTCATGCTAACTTCTAATAAATCATATTAAAAAAATCAAGATTGTACCATTAAATCAAAATTTAAAATTTTAAATTAGATTTATTTTTCAAAAAACAAAACAAAACAAAAAACCTGAGGCTCATTTTGAACTTTGAGAAATGGTTACCATTAGTGTTGCATAAACTACAGTCAACTTTGGTTTACATTTATTTCTTAAGTGATTTTAGTACTCTGGTTACAATGAAGACATTGGTAAAGCACTACAATTTAACTTTAAAAATGTAACCTAATTATTGGCTAAAGGGCGTGTACAATATTGTGAAATGAGACATAGAGATTGATGTGTTTCAGGGCATGCCGGTAATAATTTTACTTTATAAGAATGGCTAATTTGGGGATACTGAGTAGTAAGTAAACTTTTCTTAACTTCTTTTGTTATTTTCTGTTTTCCTCTGAGTCAAGATACTTGAGTGTGCAGAATATCTGAGAGTTAATGACGGATAGTGAAAGGTCTTTCCTGACAACTTAGTAGACTACAAAAGAAAAAAGATCCCTGAGAATCTCTCAAATTTTAATGTTGTAAGAAAGCAAATAAAAACATTTGGCATTTGTTTTTTTGGGATTGGCTAACTTCGCTTAGCGTTATCTTCTCTAAAACTATCTATTTACCTGCAAATGCCATGATTTTATTATCATTTATTGCTGAGTAATATTCCATTGTTTATATATGTCACAATTTTTTAGTCATTCATCTACTGAAGGGCATCTGGGTTGGTTCCACAGTTTAGCTATTGTGAATTGCGCTGCTATAAACATTGATGTGGCTGTGTTCCTGTTGTATGCTGTTTTTAAGTCCTTTGGATATAGACCGAGGAGAGAGAGAGAGCTGAACTAAATGGTGGTTCCATTCCCAATTTTCCAAGAAATCTCCATACTACTTTCCATATTGGCTGCACCAATTTGCAGCTCCACCAGCAGTGAATGAGTGTTTTCTCTGATATAAGGAGACTGAATCATAGTGGGGAAGGGAGGGGGAGCGTGGAGGAATAGATGAACTCTAGATAGGGCAGAGAGGTGGGAGGGGAAGGGGGGTATAGGGTTAGAAATGATGATGGAATTTGATGAACATTATTATCCAAAGTACATGTATAAAGACATGAATTGGTGTGAATATACTTTGTATACAAATAGAGATAGGAAAAAATGTGCTCTATATGTGTAATAAGAATTATAATGCATTTTGCTGTCATTCTGCTGTCACATATAAATAAAAAAAATTAATAAGTAAAAAAAGAAAGCAAATGAAACTATTGATACTAGGCCTTATTGAAGTAAATTACCATGTGGCTTCATGAGGTGTTGTGGTTCAAACAATGATACACTTCAAAGAATAAGCTCTCATTCCCTCTTTTTTTTGGCGGCGGGGAGGTGGGTTTGAATGATTCACCCTGGTTGTTTTTCTTAAGTACTAGGGAAGACACCTTGGTGCAAGGTGGGGCTTCTTCTTTATGCTGCCTTAATAGTTGGCCGCAGGGTTTTACTGTTCAATACTATATACCAAGTAGATACTATATAACTAGATGCATTTAGCACAGTAAACTACTACTTTCTCCATTCAGGAATACTTCCTCAATAGTACTAGCCAATTCTTATATGCTCAAATTCAGTAATTCTTAGTATGAGATCATATTTATAACAGTCATAATCATTAATTATATTTATTTTGGTCAAGCATATACCTATAGGTACCTTGCCTTGGGAAGAATTCTTCATAGTTAATTCATTGGATTTTCTTGAATGTTTTTTCTTTGTTTCTTTTATTTATTTATTTATTTATTATCAGCACTGGGTTAGTCCTGAAAAGCCTTTAAATATTCTGTACATGTTTGCAGGTCAGACTTCTTAAGAGAAGCTGAGGCAGTCTGGATTCAGGGCCCCTGAGTAACTCTTGCAACAATGGGCTAGCACCTGACTCCTGTCCTTGTCATGTGGGTCCTATTTAAGCCATATCATGGTGTCCCCTCCACATCTCTATATTTTAATCTTGTCATCACTAATATTACCAGCCCACCAGTAAAGATTTAAATTGTTTTTGTCAGATCAGAAATTGCAAGATTAAGGAAGGCAGGTTAGACAATGTCCATTGACCTGCAAATTTCTAGAGAGAATATCTCAGGGAAAGGTGGTATCATATTAGCAAAGTCCTGAAGAAAGTCTGAATTGAGAACAAAATGTAGTTAATTTGACATGGATTCTTCCTAACAGAAAATGAAGTACTTTTACTTTTCTAGCTCTTACAACCTCTAGTGAATTATTAGAAAAGTATAACTAAGTGAATTAAGAAATACATTAGTCTGCTTATGCATAAATATTCTATGTATAAAATAGTATGTATTATAAATATACACTTTATGTGAGTGTGTGTATCTTCAAACAGGTACAGATAAAGGAATCTAAAAATTGAGACAATTATAGGTAGTTTAGGTATAATATAAACATATTATATGTGTTATATAATACTATATATATAATATATACATACATATTATACACAAACACATTAAGTAAAAAACCAATATTCCCCCACCAAAAATTTTAAGTCATGTTAGGTTTTTGTTTTTGTTTCTTGTGTAACTTCCTGCAGCTTGAGATGATCTCATTTTCTACTACATGTGTGACCACATTGTGTTTTCTTGCTTCTTATAGGAAGTCAGCAGCTCTAAGATTAGATCCTTAAACTTTTTAGCTAGATATGCAAAAGGAACAGTATTTACTGATAGATAGAATTTATTTTCTACTCTTACAGTGAAACTACTTGATTGGATGCATTTAGAGCTCATGATTCTGACTCAGAGTGACATTGTATATTCTTATTCAATTTTAGTTTCCATGATTTCATGATCTGGGTCACAATTTTATTTCATGTACCTACTTTTAAAGGATGATCTTTGAATCTTCTATACACACCATTCAACCCTGAAAGCTCCTGGAGTATTTATATGTCTTTTCCCATTTATGAAAATCCTTTCATCTTTTTTACTCTTTGCTATGTCAACAAGTTGGATACCTCCTTAGACTGCAAACTTCTTACAGATATAGACTACAGTCTTCCTCCCCCACAAATTTTCCACTTCACCTTGCATTAGCACAATAACTGGCTCAGAGTTTGCACTAGAAAATAAAGGAAAGAACATTATATTCAATATGTATTGCCAACTGAATAGTCCTTAAGAGTCTTAGAACAGTGTTGTCATTTACCAACCAATTTCATTTCTGACCACTTCAAGTCCAGTTTTGTAATTTAAATAAGAATTTAATTATTGTAAAAAATGTCAAGTACTAAAATGCCTTAGGACTATGAGTTCTGACCTGTACCAAAATGGAAATACCATTCCAAATCATCAGGTTCAATTTTAGAATAGTCAACAGTAGTTGCTAATAATGTGTATCTTGGCATTCTCTGCTAGTTTATCCAATTGTCTTCCTATAGTTTCTCTCCAGTCACAAAATTTTGTTACTCTAATATCTTTGAATATTTTTCTTGTCTTGTAAGTAAGATTAAACACCAGTGTCTTCTGTTTCTTCTATTACTACTATACTTCAGTAAATGGTTGTGTGGCTAAATGCAGATATTTCACAGGTTGATTTGTTTTTACTTCTGCCTCACTTCAGTGTGTCAGTCAGGGCAAGGCTGAGTTCTCACAAAAAGGAGAACTTTGAATAATCAGAGTGCCTTAATTAAAGCAGTTTTATTTCCTAACCATGTGACCATCAAAAAGTGCCTGTTCAGGCCTGGGCTTTCCATTTGACAGGACTCTCCATAAGTGACATTTTTTATCCTGTATAATGGATTTCTGTGAAAGGATTTATGACCCAAAATGGTCACACATGACTTCTACTTATGTCCCATGGGCCTGGACTTAGTTACATGGCTTTACCTTGCTATAAGGTATACCATGGAACTTAATCTCTAATGGCAAAGGTTTAACAATAAAAGAAAGAAAGCAATCTTTGGTACCAGAAAAAAAAAATATTGGTAGCTACTATCTTTAGTCATTCTCTATTCATCATCTAAATATCCATTGAAAATATTCTCAACCTCTACTCCTGGGTCCACTGATAAGAATTTGTATTATTGCCTATGAATCATTAACCATGCCTTCAATATTCCTTCCTATTCTATGTCATCCCCCTGTCCTCTTAGCCAAGAATGGCAGGCTGAGTTACGATGGCCATGCTAGAAATGGAATGCTTGGTTCCTAAGGTTTTGGTTGTGGAAGTTTGGCAGCAAATACTGGTGTGCTAATTTCTAAGAGAAAAGGTTTATGGTCAGAACCAAAGAAGTATCCAAGAGGTAATCACAATAATAAGACTGATGACCAATTTTGCTTTCCTTTAGTGAAATCACTTAGTGTATTTTCTAGAATATCCTTTTAACTATGAGTATTTAGTCATGGTCCAGAATGCTTTTATGTGAAGCATCATGGTGATTGGTGTGGTGGTGGGATTTGAATTTAATTCTCATATCCCTCAACTGTGTATAGTGTATATATGAGAATATATATACACTCTCTTGTACCCAAGTTGTATTTGCTCTGACACAGCAAAAAGGAAAGCACCATTAGTGCAAAGTAGGGGTATAATACCAAAATAATACTATTCTACTGTACTAATACTTGAAGTAACCCTAGAAATGATGGGATAATCCTAGGAAGGATGCTGTTGTGGGGTCCAAGAAGCTCTTGTCCTTGGAATCAAGGAACAATCGTTTTCGTTCTAGTATCTTTGAGATGGTTATGAAATAGGAACAGCAATAAGTCTGATTTGTCAGACCTGACATGTAGACTTTACACTTTTGATTTTGTTACTTGACCTCAGACATTGTTGACAGAATGCATGAGCTCCTTGACTGGATAGCAGAGATGGCCAATCGTAGTTTGTCTCTTAAATACTTGGTGAAAGAAAACTTTAATTTTGACTTAACCTTTATATATATATATGTACAGACACACACACACACACACACACACACACACATATATATATATATGGCATGATTATTTTATAAGTGGTGACTATATAATTTTTGTGTGATGTTTTGTTTCCAGTTAAAATTAAGTTAGCAATAACAACAGTATAAAAGTTTCCAAGGGATAAAAATAGGTTAAAAAATCTTCTTATAAAACCATTTTGCCACTTCAGTCATGTAAATTGTCCTAAAGAATTAGTGCTTTTCTCATCCTATATGCCCACCATAAGCCATCTGACCTTCGATTTCTTGTTCACCATCTTTTTAATTTTTTTTAATTCATCAAGGAAATAATGGCCTCAACTAGAAACACTATTGTTGTTTCTGAACACATTGAGCAGATTTTTTTTCTCTTCAGAATCTGAGGCTAATAATAAAGTTTTATTCCTTCCTTCAGAAATAACACTATGATATTTCATTAGTCCATTTAAAGTTTTAAAAACCACGTTTAATGAATATAAAATCTCTTAAGATTTATAGGAAATAGACACTTTTATTTTTTATGTATCCTATGTGCTTTCAATATTATTTCTCACATTGTAAAATAGAGATTATTAAATAAAATTCAACATTATGTTTTCATAAGAAAAAATGTAATTTATTATTTTTAATTATACTATTTCAATATAGAAAAAATTAATTTATTAACTATTGCAGCAATTATTAATTATGGTTATTTGGTCAGGTCTTAATATTTGATAGTTTGGTTTAGTGTTAACATAATTTAGAAAAGGAAATTTATGTATTTTTATTTTTTTTCTTGATACTGGGAAATGAACCAGGGACACTTTACTACTGAGCCACTTTCCTTTCCCTTTTTATTTTGAGACAGGGTATCACTAAGTTGATGTTGCTGGCCTTGAACTTGTGATCCTCCTGCCTCAGCCTCCCAAATTGCTGGGATTTTAGGAATGTTTCAGGCATAAAGGAACATTAACATATAGAGATACTTTGTATACATGATTAAATAGCTAACATATCTGTGAATTGCTCTTTAGCTCTTTATATGAATTAGAAATTAACAATATCCTGATATACCTGCTTGAAGATAGTTCTAATAGTATTTCATTAATTATACCATGTTTTATCTATATTTTCTGAATACATAGGAAAAGTTAACTATATATAAAGTTTCCAGATTATTATTATTAATGATGGATATTTTCTTATTGTCATAATTTATTTTCTGAAGATTCCAACTAGCTGTGTTAATTATGTTAATATAAAATACATTTAATTGTATAATAAAATGTATTCCAAATTATAAATAAACAACTTTAGCAAATACAAATAATTAATATTATGAATAAAATAATAAAAATAAGAAAAGTGGTATAGAAACTAGGCTCAGAATTCATAAAGTAAATACAACTTTTTTTGACACTAATTGGAAACAATTAAAACATTTCAATTCAATTAATGACAGTCTATTCAAATGATTTTTCAAATAAGCTAAATGCATCCCTTGTCTGTATTTTATATATGCATATGGTACCAACACTTCACTCACTATGGCAAGAGAGGCTGATTGTAACGATGTGCTTATTCAAAGTATCAAATTGGTGAAGTTCTAAAAATATAACTTAATGTTAGATTCCCCCTTGACCAGAAATTGATAATAATATAGTAATAATAGCAAACACTTTTTTAGAGCACATTATATTCCTTTGGCATTGTAACTTTATAAAATACATTAGTGAATGACATTTCTGTAAAGAATGCAGTTATTTTTGATTGTGTAGGTGAGGAAACTGAGGATTTAGGTAACAGCTGTTTTCGGTCTGGGCTCTATCTAATATAAGTACTTCTGGACTTAGGATGAAATTACATCCTGATAAGTTGAAAATATCTAAGTCAAGAATGCAGGTAAGTTCAGTAGAGTAGAGGGGAGGGAAAGGGGAGGTACTGGGGACTGAATTAGGACAAATTATATTCTAAGCTTTTATAATTATGTCAAAATGAATACTAATGCTATGCATAACTAAAAAGGACCAGTAAAAGGCATGTAATGCACTTATACTAGCAAACATCATAACTTAGTAATATAGCATAATGTTGGTTATTTTCTGTTGTGATTGCATGGCTGACTAGGAGCTGGGGCTCACTGTCCCTTCCCAGTGTGTAGAAAAATCACCAAATAGCATACTGCTAGTCTCAGAAAAGATGTAAAATTTAAGTAAGTTTCCCCTGAATATGTATTGTTTCACACCATTATGAGGTTTAAAATGGTTAAGTCCGATTACTGTAAGTTTGGGGATGGTCTGCGTAGGCATTTAGTCTTTAAGCATAGGAAGGATGATGATTTTTGGCTTATAAATGCTGTTTTGAGTGTCTATTGTATGATAGGCACTTTATGCATTTTTATATATACAGCATATTTTATTGTTAATTGTAGTAAAGAAACAAAATTTATTATATTAACCATTTTAAAGTGCGGGTCAGTATTTTTAAGTGTATTCTCACTGTTGTAAAACTAACCTCTAAAATCTTTACATCTTGGAAAACTGAAACTTGACACCCATAAAACTGCTCCCTATTTTATTCTATCTCGAGTCTTGGCAACTACCTTTCTTCTGTTTCTATGACTTTGACTAGTATATATGTTTCACATAAAAGATACCAGTCAGTACTTGTCTTTTTTGTGACTGGTTTATTTCACTTAACACAGTGTCTTCAAGGTTCATTCGTGTTCTGGCCTCAGGATTTCCTTCTTTTTATAAGATTGAATAATATTCTATTTTATGACTACAACTGCATTTTCTTCATTCATCCATCTATAGACACTTGGATTGCTTCTACCTCTTGGCTTCTGTGACTAATGCTGCTTGAATGTGAGTGTACAAATATGTCAAAGCTTCCACTTTCAAGTCTTTTGGATATATACCCAGAAGTGGAATTTCTGGATTCTTTGGTAATTATACTTTTAAACCTTTTTGAACTGCCATACTATTTTCCATAGAGGCTGCACCATTTCACATTTCCTCCAGTAAAGCACAAATTTCCCAATTCTCCATGTCCTTGCCAACACATGTTTTCTGTTTTTGTGATAAAACAGGCATTCTGTTTTATCCAATGAAGTGATACCTCATTGTGGTTTTGATTTGTATTTCCCTAATGACTAGTAATATTGACCATTATTTCCTGTACTTTTGAGCCATGTGTAATATTATATCTGGAGAAATTTTCATTCAAGTCCTTTAACAATTTTTTAAGTAGTTTCTTGTTTTCATTAAAATTTCTTACCAGCTAAAAATGTAGACACAATTAATTTCCTTTTACAACTGTAGAGATAACATTTCAAGATGCTTAGTCAATCTGTTCAAGATTAGTATTTGAACCTACTCTCTAAAAATAATATTTATTTATTTATTGCTTTGCTACTTATTAAAAGTTGACTACTTAAAATGAATTATTACAGACAAATTGAATTAAAATGTCATGTTTGGACCTTTTAAAATGTCATGTTTGGACCTTTTAAATGGTCACATTGATGATCTTCTCACCAGCTAGATCAAGAAGTTCATAATGATTAGACATTTTTAGTAGAACCCATTGTCTTACCATCACAATGATGCTACCATGATTTGTCTTGAAGCTAGGACAGGAGATGACTAGTAGCCTGTCCTTTATTAGTCTTATAAAGGCCAGTAATTGAAAATCACATACTGTTCAAAGAATGCTTCTTCCTATAGGAATACTACATTTGGTAACTGCATATTACTGGTATTTTTGTTAGTGTTTTTTTGTTTTGTTTTGTTTTGTTTATATCACTGTGCACTTCTGAATATTCACTGTTGTTGAAAATGGCTGCATTTTCTTCATTCATTCATCTATAGACACTTGGATTGCTTCTACCTCTTGGCTTCTGTGACTAATGCTGCTTGAATGTTCTTACAACGGATATGTTCTTACAATGACTGTCATTTGGCTTATAACAATTTTGGAAACTGTTAGGTCTAACTGTACCTAGTTTCCAATTATTACAATTGTGATATTTCTTCCTTCCTTTTATCTTTTTCTTCTATTTATTTTTGCTAGAGACTGATTTTCCTTGCTCCTATTTTCAAAGTAGGTTAAAAGAAAAAAAAAGAAAAATGGCTTATTTCATTTAATCAGACATAAAAATTCACAAATTATTACCATGTACAAACAATATATGAACATATAATCTATGTTTAATCAGTGTTGAATGGGTTCTGAGAAAAACTGCCAATCACATCCATAGGAGACCAATTAAATTTCTGTTTTCCATATTGAATATCAAAGAGTGATATAATGGTATTGACTTTTAAAAAATTGAAATAACACACTACAGTGACATAGCCACAGTCAATGCTGAAACCAGCTCAATTCACAATAGCTAAACAATGGAACCAACTTAGGTGCCCTTCAACAGATGACAGGATAAAGAAAATGTGGTATGTATACATAATAGAATATTACTGTACCTTAAAGAATAATGAAATTATGTCATTTGCAGGTAAATAGATTTAGCTGGAGAATATTATGCTAATTGAAATAATCCAATTCCAAAAAACCTAAGGCAGAATGTTTTCTCTGCTATGTGGATGCTAATTCACAGTAAGGGGCGGAGGTGGGCAGGCTAGGGAAGAATAGAAGAACTTTGGAATGAAAGGAGAGGAGCGGGTATGGTGGTAGGAAGGATAACAGAATGAATCAGACATTATTACCTTATGTGCATCTATTATTACACGACCAGTGTAACTCTACACCATGTACAACCAGAAGAATGAGAAGTTATACTCCATTTATGTATGATGTGTCAAAATGCATTCTAGTGTCATGTATAACTAATCAGAACAAATGAAAAAATATATAAATCATATAATTGTTTGGAATGCGTCTAATTTCTAAAAATAATTTTGTTGTCTTATCTACAGTTTCAAGACTTCTTTAGAATATTACTTTAAATATTAGATATTTTAATCATTGATTATACTCCATTTTAGATTTTTCATTTTATAGTTCTATAGCAAAAGAACAAAATTAATTAGCTGCCATACTGAAAAAACAAATACATTAAAATTCAATGATTTTTTATATTTTTATTCTTATTAAATTAACTGATACTGAACTTTATGCTAAATTTTATATATAGTATTTTTATGAAAGAAATTTTGTATATAGTATTTTAAATGGGAATTTTGAAAAAAATTACGCTACTTTATAGTCAATTTGAAGTATTATATTGAGTGTTCCAAATATTTCCTTATGGTTTTAAATTTTTTTTATTGTTTTAAATTATTTTATTTATTTATTTTATGTGGTACTAAGGATTGAACCCAGTATCTCACACACGCTGGGTAAGTGCTTTACCATTGAGCCACAAACCCAGCCCAGCATATATATGGTTTAATTTTTAATTCTCAGCAGGGACCTAAAAGGAGAGGGACCAAAAGTGCAACAACTTAAATAGAATTGCCTCCAGATATATAAAACATGACTTGGCATTGTCTTCCTGAATGAGGTAAAATGCTTACTAGATACAGCTCCTAAAAATAGTAATTTGATAGTCCCTTAATCATAGCTCACTTTTCCTTTTCTATTGCCAGGCTACTTTTGTGACTTTCAAAATATTTACACAGGGTACTATATGCTGGATACTTTGAAATACGAGCTTGCTAATTGCTTTGGCTCTTGGTATTAGCATCTGCTGAAGAACCAGTTTTAGGGGAATATTTATAGGCCTTTCATGGCATACAGTGCAGTATGAAATTATAGGCAGCCTCCTTGTCTCTCAGGAAGGCTGTCTAAGGTGCCCTTGGCAACATCTGATATTCTTCTCCAATGTCCCTGAGGCTCTTAGCTTCATCTAAAATGAACATTCCCTGGGGCAAAATTTTCTGGAACATTGTATCAACAGCATTAACCTAGTATTACCTGAGAACTTTTCCTTTGACATAAAATGTAATTTCTTGCAATTGAAATGTTATACACTTCATAGTTTTAAAAGAATGATTGGACTTAACCGAAACTGTGAATTAAAGGCACATTCCATTCTGTTAGCTAGGGAAGTTTAGAAGCTGTGGAATCTGAAAGTAACCTTTTAGGCAAAGTAAGATTTTTTACAAACACCAACACATGTAGCAGCATTATCCTCAGAATTTCATGAATTCATTAAATATGCTATTTTTTTGCTTGCTAATGTTATTGTCATTTAAACTATTTGTTATAGAATTGATGGTTTTCACTCCAAGACCACATTTTTCTCAGTAAAAGTCTCCAATGTGGAATGACATGTTGAATTTAGATAACAAATCAACAATAAAGATAGAAGTCCTTCATTATCTTTGAGAAATAGAATATATTTGAAAAGTGAGGGCTTTTTTTGAACACACATTATGCATCACAACCCATGTGTCTGAGAACCACAGCAGTTTATGGGTCCTGGCATGAGATTAGGAAATCTAGTTTCAGAACTCCTTTGTTTGCTGTGAATAGCTAAATGCCCTCTCCTGCCAAAATTCTTCTTCTTTTCTTTTTTTCCCCTTGCAATGAGTGCCCTTTTATTTATACATGCTGTTATCACTGATCTTAGGATTATGGAGAAGAGTAGAGGAAGGCTGGCATAGGTCCCCAAAATTACAAACTCAGTACTGAGGTACTGATGGTACCATGGTCAGAAGTAAAGGAAAATGTCAAAACCTCATCTATGGGGAGTGATAGCTACAGGAGGGTTCATGTGCTTAATTCATTTTGAACACAACAAGGTCATTGTTGAGCTAAGAGTTCCCCCCTTCTGATGGGTCTGCCTGTTTGCCCCTGAATATTTTAAAGTTTCCTTCCTCCAGAACCTGTGATCATGAACTATAAAAATAAGTTCTTTATGAATGATAAGTTTTGTAAATGGTAAATAGCTTCATGATTCTGTAGGTAATGCAATTTAAAAACATGTTTGGTCTTAATTATTTACCTTGGATAGGATACATTATTTTTCACCCTTTTATTGTTGGACTAGATTATGATGTTTCTGATTTGTATTTGTTGAATAAAAGTCCTTCAGTGTTGTGGTTTGTGGGTTCAACATTTTTTTTAATTTGAATGAAACTATAAGTGATTTTCTCCTAGATGGTTTAATAAAATTGCACAATTCAGTTTTTATAGGAACCTTGCAATATTGTTATTGCTTGTTACCATCCAGTGAAAAGACCTATGATTGATTTTTAAATTAGATATAAATTGTATGTTCATTACCAAGTATTTTTTGTTCTTTTAAAATATATTATTAATATATATAAATTGTACTTATTAAATAGTGTTCAGTGTGAATTTTAGTACATGCATGTAGTATGCATTAATGAAATTCTGCCTACCTAGGGAAATTCTTAAGTAAATTTTGACTAAATCACATAAAAACCAAAATATGCTGTGTAAAGGACATATAATATTATGTATACTATACAAATTTTAAACAGCATATTTTCCATGTTTTTGCAATTTTAATATATTTTAACTGAACCAATTTTATAAATAAAGTTAGCTGACAAAGTTCAAACAATTTTTTAATGAATTTTTGTTCTTTATGGAATTAAGTTTTATTAATAAAAAAGCAAATGAAATAGCAAAATAAATTCATTTCACATGGTATAAAAAATTGAAAAAATTTTGAAAACATTAATATGGCAATTTTTGCACGTAAGTTTAGATTGGAATTGAAACTTACATTCCTGTGGTTTAATCTTGTTTCTATTCATTTTAAGGTTCCTATGTAATTCTGTCATTTAGTTTTGAGTGTTTTTTTTTTCTGTAATATAATTTTTAAAGTATTTCTATATTTTACAATTGATTTATTTTTTAAAAAAATTCTCTGTACCCAAACCCTTCAGCATGTTGGATACAAATAATCACTCAGTCCAGAATATATCAGATGAAAAAAAATTTACATAAAATATTCAGAATTCCATAAAATATTCTCCATGATAACATGGGTAATAGGTGAATTGTGCAATGCCATCACTTCTATAAACAGAATTTTTAACTTAAAGCTCTGCAAAGATTTCTTGAATGTTCTTACAATTACAGGGAATTTTTTATTGAAGGCAACTTTGATTCTTGTCTTCCTTACTACTGTTCCGTATCTAATCACTTGTAAGTCTTGTCTGCAGTAATTTCCTTCCTTCCTTCCTTTCTTCCTTAATTGTAGATAGATACAATACAATTATTTATTTATTTGCTTGTTTATTTATTTATTTATTTATTTTTATGTGGTTCTAAGGATCAAACCCAGTGCCTCATCCATACTAGGCAAGGGTCCTACCACTGAGCCACACCCCCAGCCCTTTTCCGGTAAATTTCAAGATAAAGACTCTTCTCTCTTCCTTGGATTAGATCCTCATTATCTCTTACCGACACTGGTTCTGTAGATCACCTTCACATTTTCAGGTTTTTTCCTGCTGATGAGCATCAGGAAGCCTTTACTGATCAATTAATTTCTCCCAAATTATAGTTCTCATCTTGTTCCTTTGTTCGAAAACATACATTCATTCTTTAATTCATTATCCAGTAGAGCTTCACATCACTGGCACAGTAAATTGCCTTCCAAAAACCTGCAGTAGGATTGACTTTGATGGGATAAATTGCAATATCCAGATAATGGACCAGTCATTGTATGTGTGGAGTCATGTTAGAGAGAGATCATGTGATTCCTGAGTCTGTGTGTATTAATGTAAGCTTTTTAAATATTGAAACCCATTCTTGGAAGAAAATAGTTTATTAGAAGGAGACTAAATTGAGAAAGAAACAGAACTTACCAAGGCAAATTTTTCAGGGAGCAGAATGGTCAGGAGTAAGAATGGTTACCACCAGTGTTTATCCAGTGTTGGTCTATACCTCTATAACGTGTAAAGGACAAAATAATTCCCTTTCTGTCTCCATGCCCACCCAGCTGAGCTCAGGGAGAGTTTGCACCAACCATCCTGACATGGGTTTCTGCTGGCAGAACCAGGTTTCTGAGGCTTCAGGGCTGAAGGCCAGATTCTTTACAGTGGTGAATTCATCAAGGGACTACCACAGTGGGAGTTCTTTGGTAAGTAGCCAGGATCTTTCTAGTGACAGACAGGTCTCACCAGATACTTTATCTACAAATGTCAGCACCAAATAAAATCCAGATTTCCTATCCTCAAATCCCAAAGCCCTTCCTATCTACCTCCAAACCATATTTTATTTTTTCACCTCTATTTTCTCTTTGTGTGTGTGTGTGTGTGTGTGTGTGTGTGTGTTCTTCTGAGCACTCAAATTGAGTTATTGTCTATCTTTGTGCTATATTTTATGCTTTCTCTTGTTTTTGTGACTTCCTCCGAATGAGCCATTCATCTGTAATAGAAGGCCTTTGCCCTCTTATTTATCTATTCTGTATCATTTCTCATTTTTCGTAGCCCATTTTATACTCTTCTCCCATGACCCCTTGCATGATCCACAGTCAAATGCAACCTCTCTTTCCCATGAACTCCTGAAGCACATTTTGCAAGGTAGAGTTAGCAGTGGAAAGAGGCATGCTTCTAAGAGTATGTGCGTTACACTCTGGGAGTGTAAAATAGTGCTTTAAAACAAATTCATGTATAGATGGGTGAATTATATAGGAATCAATGTAGGTATCAGAGCCCTGCTCAATACTTTTAGTAACTAACACATCTTGTCATATTTTTCCTTGGGGCTTTTATTGAACATGTCATTTATGGAACACCTGGTCATTCCTAATTTTAAACAGTCTTTCTTAACAATCTGATTTTTTACATTGAAACTCTCATTTACTGTACAACCTTGTTACTTTTTGCCATCAATTCTAAGCCATAGTAAAGGAAAAAAGAAAAAGAATATTAGCAAAGGTCTGCCATGTCATATGTGACACATTTTTGCTCTTCCAAGCAGCCAGCTCCTGAGCTATAATTACTATGAAAATGTCAACAGTAGGCTGCTGGATTTCTGCCACAAGTCATCACAGAAATTAGCCACCCCAAGGCAAGCCTTCGAAGCTTCAGAAAGTATTTTCACTGCCTCTTTTTGTCTAAACTCAAATTTTCTAAAAATGAAATTTCCACGTAAGAAGAAACACTGATGAAGCACTGTTAAGACTCAAATGATTGAGTTATTCTCTGCATGTAACCTTTGAGAAAAGTGAAATTTATAGACTTTCTTCTTTTTTGTGGTAGAGCATCTTTTGAAAAGCAATCTTTTTAAGCCTGATTTTATAATAAAAATATGAAGAGAAGAACAATTATTTGGAGAAGATCTTGAAAAATGAGCAAAATATCTGAGATATATCTTGTAGCTTGAAATCTTATACTCTGAATTAAAAAAAATATATTTTATTACCCTAAAACAAAGCATGATAAAAATTTCTTTCATAATTTTTTTATTTGTAAATCTTTAGTGTTATGCATTCACCTTGAAGAGTCTTAATGGAAATACTAATGAAAAGCAGTTAGATTTATAATCTATGATTTAAAATTGTTTTTAAAAGATACTGGCAGTGACTATTGATACATATTTCATCCTTTGAAATATATAAAAAGAGGAATGATAATAAATATCATACTTAAAGGAAAAATTAAGCATTATCCTATGATTTCATTTTGCTATACTTTGCCATTTTCTTAAAATATTTTTTAAAGTTACACGTCAGAAGAAATCTTTGACTAGTTTAATAGAAGTTGCATCTATATGCATAAAATTAAAAATAGAAATGAATCCTTTGAGAACATAATTTGAGATCAAATCATATACTTCTTTTGCTTGAATATAACCATAGCATTTTATAATGTTACAATACAATGTTTCAATATTCATCATAATAATAAATCAAAATATTCATACCATGCAATTTTGTTATAATGTAGTAGACAAACAAATCTATATAATGGCATGCCACCTTGCAATTCACTATATTTTATGATGAGTATTTATTAGTATTTTCATATGATATTTAAAATTTAGTGCCTTTCTATAAAATATCTAAAAACTCAAAAATTGAAACTATGAATTTTTATGTTTTAAGAATCTGACATTATTAAATCATGGGAGAAGAGAGATTCTTATTTGCTTCATTATGTTTAAATGAATAGTTCTGGCAATAGTGTTTGTGTTCAAACTACAGCTCTATTTTCTTTTTCAACACTAAATAGCAACTGATACTGGTAAAAGGACAAAATGGAACACCACAATAAAATGAACTTTTTCTTGCTAAATATATAATTTTTCTAGATTTGGGGAAATGTTATTTTATAATATCATTTATAAAAATCATTATTGTTACTATTATGCATTAGGAGAAAACAATAAACAATATCATAAATACAAGAAAAGATTGTAAAGCAACTTCAGCTTTTGAATAAATTGTGGTATTTCTATATGGCATTGTGAATTCATATGGAGAGAATCTATATGTATACTAAGATACATAGAAATCTTATCAGTTACATCTACATTTGCATGAACATGGGAAGAAATTATACATGTAAATGTTCAATTTTATGTCAAAAATAAAAACAAAACATTCTCATATATAAGTGTCTGAGTATATTTTTTATACTATCCATTCTATACTATCCATATAGATGGACAGAATGTCTTTATTTATTTGTTTATGTTTATGTGTTGCAAAGGGATGAACCCAGCGCCTCACGTATGCTAAGCAAGTGCTCTGCCACTGAACTACATCTCCAGCCCCTGTCTGTGTCTATTTTAAATAGCTAAAGGAGAAGGACAGAAATATTTCCCTAGCAAAGAACTGAGACCCATTGAGCAACTGTGCCCTATGCTTTGACATCAGTGAGCCCAGACTCACACTAGGTCATGTATGCAAAGCCTGAACGATGCAATTACACGCAGTTAAGTGAGAGCTACTGTAAATGGACATGTGATAAAGGCTGCCACAATATAGATTGTGCTCCAGCATCATCATTATAGGTAGCTTGGTAGTAACCAAATCAAAAGGCAGTTCTGGAATTCATTTTGGCTACAGTTGTTTTGTATTTTGTCATGGATCATGAAAAAATTCAAAGATTACTCTAATTTTCTAAAATACTTTGACCTTGTTTGAAGGTTTCTATTGGATACCTTAGAGTACAATATCACTATTGACTTTATATATGCAATTTGAAAAAAACTATTAGTATTAATTTTGAAAGGACTCTAAGTGAGTTTTAAATTGATTGAGATTTCTATAACACACTAGTACCTGGTAGGTAAAGAAATGTGACCTTTGTGGTTGATTCTCTGATTTATAATCATGGTTTACAGATAAGATAAAACTTTTTCTCTTATTGATGCAACAGGAATAGAAGAATGATTGAAGTTAGAAATCATCACAATTTTTTTAAAGTACAAACCTTTGAAAATAGTTAATGCATAAAATAAAAATTAAAAAATCAAATGGACAAAGTAACAAGTTTATGAAGATTCAAAATGAAGAATTTTAAGGCTATAGTGCCATAGAAGCAGAAAAGCATGTATCAAACTTTACTTTGTAATGCTTCATCTGATTAACATTCCTGTGATGTGTTGTTATCATTATTTTACCAAGAACCAAGATAAGCAGATAAAAAGAAAATATTGGTCAGAGAATTTTCTAATGATTTAGAGTCAGTATGTTTACTCTGGATATCGAAGAGGAACTTGACAATTTGGTAAATGGTAACGCAACTAGATCTTATGATTTCTGTTTCATGTAGTAATCTCAATATAGCCTAGAACAGAAAATGGCTTTTAGGCTTTTGAGTACAAGTATGCTTTTTTTCTATTGTCAAAATGAAAGGTAACAAACTTACTATATTCTTAAAAAAACATTTTATTAGAGCATTATAATTATATATAAAATTGGATTTCATTGTGATATATTCATTTTTGCACATAGCATAATTTGGTCAGATTTATTTCTTGGTACCTTGCTTTCCCTCCCTTTCTGCTTTCCCCCTAACCCCCAACATCTACTCTATAAGTCTCCCTTCTATTTTCAAGAGATCTTTCTTCTTTCCCCTTTCTGTCTAGCTTCCACATATGAGGGAAAAAATGTAACCCTTGACTTTCTGATTCTGACTTAGTTTACTTAGAATGCAGTTCTCCAGTTCCATTCACTTTCCTGCAGATGTCATGACTTCATTCTTCTTTACAGCTGAGTATATCTCCATTGTGTATATTTACACCACATTTTTACTCCTCATCTGCTGATGGACACCTTAGCTAGTTCCATAACTTGGTTATTATGAATTATGCTGCTGTGAACATGGGTATGCATATATCCTTTATTAAAATATACTGACTTTAGTTCTTTTGGATAAGTTCTGAATAGTGGTATAGCTTTTCGTAAGGTGGCTCTATTCTTGGTATTTTGAAGAAACACCATACTGATTTTCATAGTGGTTTAAAATTTAAAATCCTAGCAACAGTATACAAGTGTTGCTTTTCCCCTGTATTCTCGGCACCATTTATTATCCGTGTTTTTGTTCACTGACATTTTAACTAGAGTGAGATGATATCTCAGGGTGGTTTTGATTTGCATTTTCCTTATTGATAAAGATCCTGAACATTTTTTTCATATATTTGTTGACAATTTATATTTCTTGTTTTTGAGAAATATCTGTCTAGGTCATTTGTCCTATTATTGATAGGATTTTTTTTTTGGTGTTAAGTTTTTGGGAGATTTTTTGTATAGTCTGAATATTAATCTTCTGTCAGAAAAGATTCTCTCCCATTCTGTAGGTTCTCACTCAAGCTATTATTTCCTTTTATTAGCAGAACATTTTAATTTGATCCCATCCCATTTATTGATTCTTGGTTTTATTTCTCGAGCTTTGGGAGTTTTATTGAGGAGGTTGTTGCTTGTGCTAATATGTTGGAAGGTTGCTCCTATGTTTTCTTTTATCAGTTGCAAATTTTCTTGTGTAAATTGTAGGTCTTTGATCCACTTACACTGACTTTTGTTCAGAGTGACAGCGAAGGATCTAGTTTTATTTCCTACTTTGAATACTCATTTTTTTCCCAGCACTATTTGTTAAAAAGACTCTTTTCTCCAGCATGCTTTTGGTACCTCTGTTAAGAATTAGATGCATGTATCTGTGTGAGTTTGTGTTTGTGACTAGTATTCTATTCCATATGCGTACATTCCCGTTTTGATGCCAGTACCGTGATGTTTTTTTTTTACTATATCTCTATATTGTAATTTGAAATTGGTCATTGTAGCATCTCTAGTATTGCTCTGTTTTCCTCAAAATTGTTTTGCTTTTCCAGGGTCACTTATTCTTTCATATGAATATTTGAACTGTTTTTTTATTGTTCTATGGAGAGTCTCATTGGTATTTTCATGAGATAAAATACCATTGCTTAAATGAGTGACAACATTAAAAAATTCAGAATGCACCAGGTGTGGTGGCACAAGCATGTAATCCTAGCAATTTGAAAGGCTGAGGCAGAAAGATCACAAGTTCAAAGACAGCCTCAGCAAGTTAAGGAGGCCCTAAGCAACTTAGCAAAACTCTGTCTCAAAATTAAAAAAAAAAAAAAAAATGGCTGGGGATGTGGCTCAGTGATTCAGTGCCCCTAAGTTCAATAATAGCAACAGCCACAACAACAAACCAGAAAATAAATTTAAAAACCCTATGATGCATCTCAGTTCCTTTACTGAATCTGTAGATCACTTTTAGTAATATGGTCCTTTTAACAATACTACTTATGTCCATCTATGAACATGAGATTTCTTCCCATTTTCTAATATTTTCTTTAATTTCTTTTATTGGTATTCTATAATTTTCAATGTGAAAGTCCTTCACCTCCTTGTTTAGATTTGTTCTCACATTTTTTTTTATTCTGTTGTGAATGGAATTGTTTTTTTCCCTAATTTCTTTTTCATTGGGTTCATTATTGGTATATAGAAAAGATAGTTGTTTTTTATTTTGATTTTGTATCCTGATACTTTGCTGAATTTATTTATGAGCTCTGAAAGGCTTCTGGTGAAATATTTTGAATCTTATAATTATAGTATCATACCATCTACAAACAGTGATAATTCGACTTCCTTCTTTTTTTATTTGTACATATTTTATTTCTTTATCTTGCCTAATTACTCAGGCTAAAATTGTAATACTATATTGAATAAGAGTTGTGAGAGTGGACAACATCGTCTTGTCCCTCATTTTACAGTTAAAATTCCAGGTTTTCCGCTTTTGCCATGATGTTGACTTTGAGTTTGACCTATATTACATTTCTGATGTTAAAGTAAGGTCCTCTTATCCTTGGTTTCTTCAAGGGTTCTAAATTTTATCAAACCATCATTTGCATCTTTTGAAATGACTGTGATTTTGTCATTAATTCTACTTTTGTGCCAAATTGCATTTATTGATTTGTGTATGCTGAACCATTCTTGCATCCTTGGAATGAAACCAACTTGATTCTGATGTACAATCTTCTTAATGTGTTGTTGAATATGAGTTGCCAGCATTTTATTAAGGATTTTTAGATCAACCTTTATCAAGGACATGAGTCTGTATTTTTCTTTTCTTGATGTGTCCTTATCTAGTTTTGGTATCTGAGTGATACTTGTTTTATAGAATGAGTTTTAAAGGGTTCCATCCCTTTATATTTTGTGGAATAATTTGAAGAGCATTGATATTAGTTTTTCTTGAAAATTCTGGTAGAATCCAGCTGAGAATCCATCTGGTCTTGGCCTTTTCTTTGTTGGGAGGCATTTCATTATTGTTTCCATCTTATTACTTGTTATTAAGTTTAGTTAGAATATTTATGCTCCTTTGGTTCAGGTTTGGTAGGTCATATGTGCCTAACATTTTTTCTAGATTTTCCAAGTTATTGAAATACATAGTACCTGAAGATTCTTTTGATTTCAATGATATCTGTAGTGATATCTACTTTTTCATCTCTAAGTTTATTGGTTTGGATCTTACCTGTCTTTATTTTGGTTGGTTCAACTAAAGGCTTATCAATCACATTTATATTCTCAGAGAATGAATATTTTTGTCATATTGATCCTTTGAAATATTTTTAATAATATATTTCATCTCTATTGGCTCTGATATTAATTATTTTCTTCCTTCTACTGGTTTTTATATTGTACCCCACTCACACACACACTTAAGGCATTGAGATGCATCATTAGTGTTTTTAAATTTATTTTCTGGTTTGGTGTTGTGGTTGTTGCTATTGTTGAACTTAGGGGCACTGAACCATGGAACCACATCCCCAGCCATTTTTTATTATTTTTTTTAATTTTGAGACAGGGTTTTGCTAAATTGCTTAGGGCCTCGCTAAATTGCTAAGGCTGTCTTTGAATTCGTGGTCTTTCTGCCTCAGCCTCTCCCAAATTGCTAGGATTACATTCTTGTGTCACCACACCAGGTTCATTCTGAATTTTTTTATGTTGTCACTCATAGTTAACTGTACTCTTAGAATTGCCTTCATAGTATCCCAGATATTCTAGAATGTTGCATTTTTACTTTTGTTTGATTTTAAGACAATTTTAATTCCTCCCCTGATTTCTTCTATTAGCTATTCATTATTCAAATATCTATGTGTTTGTGTGTTTTCTGTAGTTTTCACTTGATTTTGATTTTTAATTTTATTCTCTTATAATTGATAAATAGCAAGGAATATGTTGGCTCTTTTGTATTTGCCAAGATTTACATTGTGGCTTAAAATATAGTCTATTCGAGAAAGTTTCCAGAGAAGCTTAAAATAAAGTGTATTCAGCTGTTTGTGAGTAAAATATCCTATAGATTTCTATATATTTTAGGTCTGACGTATCTTCGCTGAGTTTGATTTTGGATGACATATTGTTTTCATCAGTTTTCCCCTGCTGTGACCAAAATACCTGACAAGAACAATTTTACAGGAGGAAAAGTTTATTTGGGGGCTTATGGTTTCAGGGATCTTAGTCCATATATGACCAATTCCTTTATTCTGGGCCAAAGGTGAGGTGGCACATCATGGTGGAAAGGTGAAGAGGAAGAAAACAGCTCAATACATGGAACCAGGAAGCAGAAATAGAGACTTCTCCTCAATACTACAGAAAATAAACCCCAACAGGATGCCCCAGGGGACCACCTCCTTCAATCACACCCTACCTGCCTGCAGTTACTATCCTTTTAATCAGTGGATATCAGTGTATTTATGCTCTGATTAGGTTCAG
The DNA here is from genome assembly GCF_048772815.1 of Callospermophilus lateralis. Lineage (NCBI taxonomy): Eukaryota > Metazoa > Chordata > Mammalia > Rodentia > Sciuridae > Callospermophilus > Callospermophilus lateralis. Next base: position 20,782,391 of record NC_135308.1, on the reverse strand, counting down.
GTTCTAATAACCCCATCGTTCTACCTCTAAACTTTCTTGCATTGTCTCATACATGAGCTTTGGGGGGGCCACCACATATCTAAACCTAAGATTCCATGCCTGGTTTCCAAAAGCTCACGTTCATCTCACATGCAAAACGCATTCAGTTTATTTCAAGGAGTCCCCATGGTCTTAATAGTTTTAGGATTGTCCAAAAATCCAAGTCCAAAGTGTCCTCTGAGATTCAAGGCAAACTCTCAGTGTGAGCACCAGTGAAAAGCAAAAGCAAGTTGTATAAATCCAGTATATATAAAGGCACAGAGCAAACATTTCCATTCCAAAAGGGATAAATGGGGCCATAGAAAGAAGGCATGGGACCAAAGCAAGACAGAAATCCAGCTGGGCAAAAAGAGTCCTGTAGTTCTGTGTCTGGCATCTGACACACAGGGCATCAGGATGTTTTCTTTAAAAGCTTGTATCACACTGCCCTTATGGCTTTGTTGTTTGTAACCCATATGGCCTCTTTTTTTTTGTCACGTATATGCTTGATTCCTGCACCTTCCTTAGCAGACATTCCATGATACTGGCATTTCTTAGTCTTGGGGGTGTCTTCCTTGCAGTTTGGGCTTCCTTCTTATTTCTCCATGCATCATCTGCTCAGGGCAACCCACAGGAAGTTTGACCCTGGGGTACTTTCCCTGGCATTCTAGGCTTTCCTTTGAATTCTCAGGGGAAGTCTCCATGACCTCCTAACTCCTACATTCTGTATTTCTGCAGAACCAGCACCATGTGGTTGACACTAGGTCTGCTGCCAAATTGAGCAATACCCAAGCCCCCTGGTACTCTTGCTGCTACAATCTCTGAGTGCCTGGATGACTGAACATGGTAAAACAACTTCCTAGGGCCGCCGAAGCAGGAAGCTCCACTGGTCTTTTCTCAAGGGAATTTCTACTTTTATACCCTTGAGCCTTAGAAGGGTGTGGTTTTGCCAAATCCTGAGATACTTTCAAGCCATCTTTACTGTTGTTTCTTGATCGACTATTTTGTGTTTCTTTAGTCACTGTAATCCATTTTACAACCACAGCTTCTTTAGCCCCAGTGGCTAAACTCCAAATTTTTTACATCTTTCTGTTTTCCTTCCTGCTCTTTCTTATCATAAAAAAAAAAACTTGTCCAAAAGCACCAGTAATACCCATGCCACCTCCTGAAGGCTCTGTTGTCTTGGAATTTCCTCTGAAAAATTAATTAGTTCATCATCTTTAGGTTCAGCCCTAAAGAAAGTCTCAGGACATGAAAAAAGAAATCCAACTTCTTATCCAAAATGTAACATGAATGGCCTCTATTCCAAATTCCAATAGCATTTTCCTCTTCCCCTGAAACCTCCTGAGCCTAATCTTTACTGTCCACAGTCCCATCATCACTATGGTCTTCTGAACTCCAATCAGAATTGCCTATTAAGCTCCAATTACAACATTCTAAAGCTTTACCAGATTTCATCAATAAACTTCAAAATTTCTCCCACATATTAATAAAAGCTCCAAAAGCTTCCCAAACACATGGTCAGGTTAGTCATAGCAATGACCCTACTTCTCAGTGCCAATTTTTGTATTAGTCAGAATTCTTTGGAGGAACAGAAGCAACAGCATGTATATGATTATGAAAAATAGGGGATTTATTAAATTGGCTTACAAATCCTGAAGCTGGAGTGTTCCCAATGGCTGTCTGTGTGTTTGAGAGCCACAGGAACCAATAGCTGCTCAGTTCAAAAAACTAGACTCTCAAAACAAGAGGGAACAATGATGCCTCCCCAGTCCAGGGATGTAGATATGGAAACTCCCTGGAGAGTTACTGGTCAGAGTCTGCTTTGGAGAGTGAAGGAGCTGGAATCTGATATCCTTGTTCATCAGGGTAGCAATCACAAATCCATTCAAGAAGAATCAAGCTTACATCTGCTGCTGCTTCCTTTTTCTTCCACTTTTTTCTTCCATCCAAACTTCCACCCATGGGACTGTTCTGTCTGCACTTAGCATAGGTCTCTGATTCAATATTCTGCCCCAAATGCCCATAATTCCTAAAATAACCTCATTGAGATACCCCAAAGCATCTTAATCTTAGATATCTATTAATCCAATTAAGTTAGCAATTCAGATTAACAATTACACATATGTATTATTGAGAGATGAAATGCAGCATTATTTTATTGGGATCTATCCACAATTTTGTGTCAAGTAAATGTTCATTTTATATAATTAGGTCTGTCAATCTTTAGGTCATAACTACTTTGGTAAGCACCTTAGTACATTGTTCCCTCACTAGTATGCAGTAATATTCTTTGTTTCCTCTGATTAATTTTCACATGAAGTCTGCTTTATTTGATACGAAAGTAATTACACCTGCTTGCTTTCAACTCCATGTGCATGGAGGCTTTTCTTCAGTACTTTCACTTTTAGCCTATGGATTTCTTTGCCTGAGAGGTTTGTCACTTGCAAACATTTGATAGCCTATATGTTGTTTTTTTGCAATATATGACTGAGTCTCATATTTCATCTAATATGCAGGTCTATGTGTTAATTGATGATTGACAACCACTTACAATCAGTTTTATTATAGTGTGCTGTTTATTATTTCCTGTCATTTTATTTCTAATGTTTAATTTGATCCTAATTCTCATTTGCTAATCTCCTAAAGAGTTTTATATTTTCTCAAACTCTGTTGTTTGTTTTTGTATTATGTTGTGTCCTGAATTTCTTTAAGTATCTTCTGTAATACTGAGTTAGTATTTGTGATTTTCTTTTTTTTTACTTTGTGCTTATCCTGGAAGGTTTTTATTTGTGCTTAAATTCTGAAGGATATCTTTGCTGTATATAGCAATCTTGGTTGTCAATTATTTTTTTTTTCAGGGCTTCAGACACATTGTCCCGAACATGCCTGAATTTTCTGATTTCTGTTGAGAAATTAGATCTTATTCTGATTGGTTTGCCTCTAAATATGACCTGATGATTCTCTCTTCAGAATTTAAAAATTTTATCTCATTCTGTATATTTGGCATTTAAGTATAAGGTTATCTTAGAGAATTTTTTTTTTTTAAACTTGGGATTCAAAAATGTCTCATGCATCTGGATATCCATTTCATTATTCTAGAATTTCCATTATTTCACTGAAATCCCTTCTTTGATGACAGTGATTTTTAATATTTGGTCTCTTAATATTGTCTAGAATTCTTGTATATTTTGATCATGGTTTCTTAATATTTTTCTTTGATAATGACTGAATATCCAAGGTAAGCTTTATTATCTTCAATCTCTGAGATTCTGACTTCTACTTCATCTAGCCCATTAGAGAGTCTTTCTACTGAATTTTTAATTTGATTTATTGGATCTTTCATTTCCAGGATTTCTGTTTGATTCTTTTCCAGAGTCTCTATGTCTTTATTGAAATGCTTTTGCACTTCCTATATTTTCTCATTTAATTCATTTCTTACTTAAAAAAATCACTAATTATTTTAACAATAAAGTTTTTAATTCCTTGGGATTTTTTCCACTTGAATGTCTATGGATTTAGTTACTGGAGTGTTACAAACTTTGAACCTATCTTATTTCCTGTTTCATCATGTTTTCTGAGGTCTTATATTTTTATATCTGTTGTGATAGATTACTCTTATTTATTTATATAAGGGTTCCTTAGTGAGTAGTCATCTCTTTACAATAAGCCTTGGGCTGGGGATATATCTTAACTTTAATGCATCTGATCAGCATAATCAAAGTGCTAAATTCAACCACCAGTACAACTTTCAGAGGAAAGAGTAACTTCTAATAACAGTGGAAATTAAAGAGCAGAACGTATCAATATATGCTTAAAGATATTACTAATGTTCTCAACAACTACTAACAAAAGAAAAAGGTGGCTAAGAAATTATGTAGGAAAGGCCAAAAAGATTAGCCATGAATTATAGTTTAACTAAATTAAATTAGTAATGGAATTAAAATAATTTAAATAAATAAATAAAAAAGGAATACGGAAGGAAGGAAGACAGAAAAAACGAGAAGAGACAATGAAGGATAAAAAAATGGTAAAGAAAAAGTTGAGAAAGAAGAGGTATAAGAGATCATCTAATTAGTTGACAGAATATGTACAATTAAAACGCCCCAAATTTCAAAACATGGGAAAACACAAAAAACCCTAAAAATCAATTTATATGGTAACAGCTAATGGAACAAAAGTCATAAAAAGATTCAGTTTTCTTCTTTCTGAGGTTTTTACAATGCATACTTTTTCCCCCAGCATTTCAAATTTTCAATCTCTCAGCTACGAGGAAATTTATGTGACAAATACACAGTTTGCTTGTAGTCAGCTCTGACAGAAACTGGCCAAAATCATCAAGGGAGTATGTATGCTGAGCTCCACTCCCTTATTCTGGCAGCAACTGTTAGAGGAAAATTATCTGTTTCAGAGCAGAATTTACCCTTAAAATGGCTTTGTCTTTCTGGCTTGAGATAGGAATGTGAAGCTGCAGGGCTGCTGGTCAGCCCTCTCACCTGTGCAGCCTGTGAACTGTGGCTCTGTGCTGGAAAGAGATATATAGGACATATAAGCCCATTCTTCGCACCTTTCTGGGTATGGAGAAGGTGGCACATGCCCCTCCAATAAGATATTTGGGGTCCATCATTTTTAGAATGAAAATACCCTCTTCTCACTCTGCTCTGCAGAATTGTTGTAGGTTACATATAAGCCAGTGCCCCCATGCCACCCACATCTTCCCCTAAGTATTACAATTTTACTCCTGTCCCCAGATTGACTCACAGCTTGGGCACCCACCTATCCAGTGAATGGTAAAACCTACATCTCTCTTGGGTCTTAGGTACTTAAAAAAAAAAAAAAAAAGTATACCAAGGATAAGACAAAAAAGAATGAGAAAAAATAGCAAAACAAAAACAACAACAACAACAAAAAACCAAGAACCAAAACAAAGATAAACAGCAGGTATTTCTAGTCTTCTGCTCAGGAAGTCCAAATAAATAATTTTTTTAAGCTGTCACCACTTCTTCACTTTTACTAACTCGGCTGGAAAGTGCCAAAACTTTCTCTTGCACAGGCTTGCTTTGCCGTATTGGAGCTTATTTTCTGCTCAGGTTGAGAATTTTCTGGAAAGCAGGACGTGTTTTTCTTAATTTGAGTGGGAGAATTCCTCTCCATTTCTTGGAGGGAAGCAGTTTCTCTCCTACTGAGCCACTGTGCACCAGGTGCTGCCCAACTCTATTCCGTTTATTAATTTTCTTTCCTCTGAGTTGCATGCCAGCATTTTCCCACAGTCTTCCTACCTCAAAATGCCACCACAGAACTGTTGTTTAGATTCAGTCTCTAGGAGCAGCTACAGTATGATGGGATCCTCTAATTTGTCATTTTCCTTTTCCAAAATACTACATCCTAATATGCATATTTAGTAGCTTTTAAAAAGATACTCTGTATGCTGAAGTGACTTATAAAATGCTATGTAGGTTTAATATGGCAAAGTGTTTTTGTTTGCTTTAATTTCTTCAGTGCCAATGAATCAATAGGAACTTTAGAATAATCCTAATATGATTGGAAGAAAGACAAACTATTTAATCTATCTTAACTGAATGCAAAGCAGATTTGATTAAATGTACCGAGTTAACTGTTAAAGACTCAGGGGTGAGTGTGTAGCTCAGCAGTAGAATGTGCATTTAGCTTTAAGCTTCTATTCATTAGTGGTCCATTAAAAATCCATTCCAAGCAGTCAAAAATGTTATTGCACATATTTGGGTCTTTGACACAATGTCAAACGATATTAGTAATTGGCTCATTAGATTATATGAGGAAATATTTACATTTTATTTAAAGAAGGATGATTTCAAGCTAGCTACCTTTGATGGGAAAATAGAGTTGATCTCATTTTTTGAGATAATGAATACCAGACAATGAATATCCTAAGTGTGGTTAGTGTCTCAGTTGGAGAAGTTATATATGGAAGCTGGCATGGGTCTTAGGCTCCTTGGACTATAAATAATACTATATATATAAGTCATTTTTGTGAAGTTTTAGAAAGAAACATGATATAATTTATAAGAAAAAGCAGAGTATCATTGTGTGTTGTTTTCTGAGATACTGATCAAACAGGGATAAATCTGTTCTTCAAGGATTCCTAGATTCTATTATTCAGAGATTCCTAGAGATAGGGGCACCTGGCTCTGAAAGTTCTTTTTTAAGCTCTGTATTATTAACATCTTAGGAAAATCAAAGCCTGAAGTTATTGATCTGATTGACTGCTGGGCTGAATTCATTCAACCAAGGTAAAGCTAGAAAATGCTTCAGTACACAGTAACAGCAAGGGACTGTGTTTCAGTTCATAAACACAGTGTATATGTCATTTATTTAGTTCAGTACACCATAATCTTGCTGTTGAAGATTATGAAGTTAGATACAAATGCAGTAAAGAATGGCCATTATATCTTTTCTGTCATCTTGCAGCCAGACTTTCTAAATTTGAATCATGACTATATCTTTTACTACTAAAAGACTTTGGGAAAGTTCTCCACTGTCTACACTTTCTGACTCTGAAAAGATGATGATATTACTACTACTTCATAGTGTGTTGAAATATTATGTGTCAATTCATAGATTGATTCTTGACATTGTCATATATTTATTTATTTATTTATTTTTGTAATATATTTATGTAAATAATACATATCATCATTATTTCTACCATTATGTCTATGATTGCCAGTAACTACCATTACTTTAATTTATAACAAGTTGATTATAAAATAATTTATTGTTTGATAACCAAACCTAGAGTAAGCTTGATGTCTGGAATATGTAAGACCTGCCATTTTCCAATGAATTAGGAGTATCTATTTAATAGCTTAAAATATGATTAGATATTAAATTAAAAGAAAATTATATAGGAAGTACATTCTGCATTTATCTATTTGCTCTAGAGCTAATCATATAACATTTGTAAGAGTAAGCTAACTAACCTGTAAAGTCAGAAAATATTTTTCATTCAGAAAATGAGAGTATTATTCTGAGTATCAAATGACTAAATATATAAGAAAATACTTCAGAAAATAATAGTTTGTTAAAGTGCATTATTTATAAACAATAATAAATTCTCGACATAACATGGGGACAAAAAGAACACTCTTTCACTGTTGGTAGGATTGTAAATTAGTCTGACAACCATGGGAGTCACTATAGAGTTTCTTCAAAAGGCTAGACATGGAACCACCATATAACTGAGCCACACCACTCCTCAATATGTATCCTAAAAAATTAAAAGTTATCTTACTATAGTGATACATGCATACTTCTGTTTATAGCAGCACAATTCACATACTTTGTAACCAGCCTAGGTATCTATCAATGGATTAATAGATTTTAAAAGGTCATATGTGTGTGTGTGTGTGTGTGTGTGTGTGTGTGTGTGTATACATAATCATATATATACATCCTATATGTATATATATATAATGGAGTTTTATTCAGCCATGAAGAAAAATGCAATTATGTTATTTGCAGGAAAATGGATGGAACTTGAAACCATTATGTTAAGTGAAATAAGTCAAACTCAGAAGTTGAGATTCAAGTGTTTCCCTCATATATAGAAGCTAGAGAAAACAAGGGGTGGGGGAGAAGGGTGGGCAAACAGGCATCTCCTGAAAATGAAAAGGAGATCAGTAAAGGGAAGAATGAGAGTTGGGAAGGAATGGAAGAAGGCAGGAAGTGCTAGAAAGATTGATATTGGCCAAAGTATATTGTTTTATTGTGGGCATGTACCAATATATAACGACAAACCCCATCATTATATACAACTATAATGCACCAATTTAAAAAGAAAAAAAGAAAAGGGCAGTATTCAAAACTAAACATTCTTTTGTAAACGTCTCTCTTGTCAAAATACATTTTTTTAGTATTTATGAAATTTATAATCATTGAAACTAAAAATATATTAAAACAGTAAGGGAAAGGCTGATTTGATTCAAAATAATTAAGGTAGATAACTTTTAGCCCTCCATCCAAGATGTTCTATGTTGTTCCTCAAGAACCCTAGGAATAGTTGAAAAGATTGACGTTAAAGAATGATTAAAATTCATTTTGATAGGAAAGTTAGATAAGCAATTACATCTGCAGTAAGAAGCAATTGGGTGAAGACCTCCTGAGGTCCATAACACTTAGTTTGGGGTTTGATGAAGAAGTAAAGTTTGCTGTCTGGATAAGCGGCAGAAAGCTTTCTTTGACAGGGATTTGTAAATATGAAGGTATAGAGAATCCCATAATTATGAAATTAAGAGTGGTGTAAATGAAGAGTGAATGATAGAGGGTCATGGGGGCACAGGTTAAAATGCATTCGGATTAGAATTTGAAGGTGGAGTTAAGACATGCTGAAGAGATTGCTCTTTAGAACCCATGAATGGTGATTACTTGACTGATGGACGTTCACTGGGTTCAGGGTGGACATCTATCTGCAGGTCCTATACCCTGAACAGCTTGTGATGCCCCCTTCACTATCCATATGCAATTCAAAATGAAAACAGAAGTGTGACATTAGCACAAGGAATTTCAAAAGAGGTTAGTCTATTTTTCCCCTATGATGTCTACTTTTCTTTGATTCTCCCAAGAAAATTAAAAATACAAAATTATGTTTTTTTTTCTCTTTATAAAATTGTATTCCTACAGTTCACTAGTGTTTATAGTGTATGCTTTATTAGTCTTCACTGAAAAGACTTGTGAATATATTCATATTTTATAGTCTGTGCATTTAAGTTAGAGAATGATAACTGGGATGATTTTGTATTCTTAAAAGGGCAACATGAAATCCTTAAGAGTGGTGGGAATATTTCAAACAGAGGACATATATAAAGATGTGAACGTTTTCCTTCCAACCTCCAAATATAGAAAACATGATTAATTTCAACACTAAATCATATTGCAATACTTTTCAAGGTTTTCATGGTGAAATGTGTTTGAAAAATCATTTTTCTTTAAAATCCATATGCTTTTTGCATTCTATTCCATTCTATTCCAAAAGAAAAACTGAATTCATCCATCAAAATTCAGATTAAGCATCATAAAACCAGCTTTGCTTCACTTTAAATATAATATGTTCTAATACTTATTTCTTGGAAAACCAATGTGTATTTGGTTCAGAAGAAAGCATGGTTTTCTATAGTGACATCAAATACTCCAAGGCATAGTAAACTAAATAAATGTATCCCAGTCTGAGAAGCATAGCACTAATGAAAAGCTATTTCACTTTTTTCTTGGTTTATTGAAACAAAGTTGGGGATGACCTTTTGGCTTTAGTTAACTGTAGTACTTGTGGTTGTTTTATAGACTATGTTATATTTAACATTTATGAGATTTTAAAATGCTTTCCTTGTTAGTATGCTATTTTAAGATTCTTATTAGTTGTAGTTTCTATAAGACATGAAAATTTGCCAACATAATATGAATAATCACTATTCGTTTTGGGGGGGAGGAGGTACTAGGGATTGAACTCAGGGGCGCTTGACCACTGAGCCACATCCCAGCCCTATTTTGCATTTTATTTAGAGACAGGGTCTTACAGAGTGGCTTAGCACCTCACTTTTGCTGAGGCTGGTTTTGAATTCCTGATCCTCCTGCTTCTGCCTCTTGAGCCAGTGGGATTACAGGCGTGTGCCACCGTGCCCGCTTCACTATTCATTTTAACAGATGAAATCATGTTTAATTTACCAGAATATTTTCTCATATGTTCATTAAGATCTCGTAAAAATGACAATCTAAATTTGATCTCATTCAATTTACTATTATCAACTGGAAGATATGTGTTTTCATTATCAAAAATGTACTTAATTCCAAATGGTATAAGAATGGGAAATATGAAAAAAATATATAAATGCCAGTTAGATTTGGAATATTAAGTTTGAGATGTTAAGATACTGAATAAGGTAACTGAGTTGAAAAGTCTTCCAGTTTTGTTGGGGCTGCTTAACTCTGGAACCTAAGATCTAGTTCACTGTTCTCTACTGACATCTAACATTAGGATGAATTTTCCTGTAGTCAGGGACAAGTCCATAATCATTTGTAGTGAAACAATAGCTTCTAAGTAAAAGAAAGCACCTACATATCCTGTTGTCCCTGCTCATAGAGTGGCGCATTCATGAATATGATAGCAGAACGTACTGAAAAAAAGTTACCTCCATTCTTGTATTATAACATTTCAATTCACTCATGAGTCAGTAAAGCCCTATGAAATTGCTCCCTCACCAATTTTTTTTTCTCACTGTATTAGTCAATAGTCATTCATGGTTTCTTGGTTTCATCTGCTCAGTCAAGAAATTTTCTTTGGTGTGAATAATGAGAACTGAGGAAGTATTGGCCAAAGTTTTAGGGACTAGGGGCCTGTTAGTCAGATGAGGATTGATCAAGAGCATCTAGATTCCAGGAGAGATAGGAGCCCGTTTCACTGGGTAGCAGAGGGAATGTAGAAGCTCATTGTAATTATGAAGTTCCAAAAAATGATTGATTCAAAACTCATAATTATATATCAACTTATTGTAATAGACTTATGTTTATATGAACCATTGCTCAAAAATGTCTAAGAAGCGTCATGACATTAAATATGACATGTTAACTTAAATATTTGTAATAAGACTACCATGGGTTTATATGTGATAAATGACGCATCAACATGGTTTTACATTAAACACCTCATCATCGATTAAAATACTTAAAGATTCATATTAAAAATTAGTTAAAGTTGTAGTGATTTTATAAATATACAATATGTGGTATAATAATTGAAAATCATTATTTTAATGTTATTTTCCTGCATTAATTTTATGGTTTTCTTCATTTAAAGAAAGGACAGTATTTCATTAACATATAATATTTGTAAAATATATTTATAAGCTATAATTTTTAGAGTGCTAACATTTGAATGTTTAGTACTTCTCTAATCAGATTTTAATCTTTTTTGTCAAACTAATAGCTTATTGTTGGAGACTGTAAATAAATTATAGTAAATATCTAAAGAGTAAATCCATCAAGATTTATGGCCAATGAATTCTCACTGACTTTTATTTCAGATGAATAAAAACAACTTGAAGACAAAATTCAGAGTTCTTTCCAATTGACAGCTAGTCTCTAATTTTCAGACATCCAACTTTTTGTTTAGACTGAACACCTGACAAGAAGTCAAGCACAGGAAAGGAACAAAGGATATTGTGATTAAACAAGGAAAAAATTGATAGCTGTTAACAGACATATTTCAATCAAGATTGAGGTTTATTGGGTCCAGTTGATATAATATTCCATTTGTATCAAATATCTCCCATTTCCCTGAAAATACTTATTTTTTCTTAGGACTCTTTAGTTATCAAAGCTTCCATATACCTTTATAGAGGAAAGTGCCACTTCTCATTCTTATTGATGAAGTTCTTTAAGAACATAGTAATCTTGTTTTTATAGTATTTATATGTTTTAATTTAGCTGTCATTTAATAAAAATTAATTCATTAAATTTTGTTTCCAGATACATGTTCTTCTCTCATAATGATTTAAATGTTCAACCTGTGTATTATACATACACTCTCTCACACACATTTGTATACACACACACATATATTTCTTTAAAATAATTTTCTAGAATTGTAAGTAGATATTATAAATTTCTGGTGTGTCATTCATTTCCTTTAAAATGGTGAAGTATCAAGTCTGTTTATATTGCACTTAAACTAATTTAAGCAGGAAAAAAAACAATCATTTTTGGTGTTTAAGAATCCTTTTCATTAAGATAAAGCCTAAGATGTTATAACAAAGAACTCCAAAAGGTCAATGACTTTAAAAATTTAGATGATTTTCCTCTCATGTAACACTTCAAGCATTATCCGCCAAAGAGATTTCTGGTGGTGGCATGGAGTAGGGGACATAGGTTTTCATCTCTTGGTTCATCACACTGCTTAGCTTTGCCTGCACATTTGTATTCCTGCACTAGGAAGGGGAAGGAAGGAGAAAGGGAAGGGCAGACTCTCTGGAGCTCACCCTAGGAAGAGGTACAAGACAATGACACTCCTACCTATTGGAGTAGGACCACCTACTGATATGCATTCACATAGTTGCAAAGAGGTTCCAAAATACCATATTTAGTTGTGTGTGTGTACATCTAAAATGGAAGATTCTATTATAAATTCAAGGTGAGAATGGATACCAGGTGAAAACAGGCAGTTCTGCTTTTTAAAAAATCTACAAAAATATCAGTTGCCTCAAATGTTAGTCATCATTTAGAATATTTTGCACTGCAAATATCAGATAACCCAACTTTGGTTAATGGCTTGAACTTAGAATGTAAATTTTAACTCAGAAATCTATTAAAGACTATAGACTTGTCATTTATTTTTACTCCACGTCTTGCAAGATTGCCACTCATAGTTTTGTCTTCATGTTCACGAATGGCTGTTGTGGCTCCAGACATCACTTTGTCTGCCATTTTCAAATGCAGAAAGAATAGAGGGTCATTATGTTGACTTCATTTTCTGTTCCTTTTTTCTGAAATCAGATATTAAAACCATTTTCATGATCTCCTAAGTAGACTCTCTTGGGATTTCAATGACAAGTATTTGGTCAAAATTTTTTTACCTTGGTTGCAGGAATAATTGCTATTTCCCATTTTTTAGTACCTCTCACAGAGAAAAAGAAAAGTGGGAAAGTCTACTTGGATGGCATCCAAGAGTCTCTACCACAATTAGGTTACATAGTTTTTTTAAACATATAGATAGGATGTTTGCTTATTTATTCCAAAAATATTCTTCTAGAAAGCTCATGTGGGAGTTATTATAAAAAAAGTATGTCTACCTGCTTCTTCAATATTTTGTATTTTGAAATTCGAATAAATAATATTTCTTTGAGGCTTTGTATTATTGTAATATTGCAATTCTGAATGTTAGCAAAAAAATAGCAGTATATGGTATGTTCATGTTATAATAATAAACACAAAATATAAAAAGTCTGTAATAGCTAAAAACATTGTTTTAAATCTCTGTTTAATCTGATTAAATATTTTATAATTTATTCACATTAGGAGTAATTATATTTAATTATATTTGCAAAAATAGCAATAAAATTGTTATTGAGCAATATTTATTTAGAATAATAAATTCTTCACAAAAGTGTATAAGAGGAGAGGAAAAAAGTCATGATATTTAGCATCTTTTAATATAGGCTAAGTCATTTGTAATTATGTTATTTGTAATTATTGTTATGTCTTAACATTACTGACCTGTAGTTTTGAGCTAAGAATGCTTGAATGGTAATAGAGAGCAGTCTCACTAGTTTTGTTCACAGAAGAAAATAGAGATTATTTTGGAGATAGTTCTTCCATCAAAAGTGTGTATATATGTATATACATGTTTGGTGCCATGCTTGGCTTTAATTTGCAAGATAGGCAAAAGAGTCCCACATTTAATAGTCATTATATAAGAAAAAATACATATATGTTTATAAAGATATTTATATTATCTCCTTATTTTGGGGGAGACAGAGACACATGCAGCATCTCTACTTTTCACAGTTGAAATGGATATAAAACACATATAAAAAAATTGAAGAATGAGTTACAAAAATTGTTCCACAGCAAAAAGAAATGTGGTTTCCTTGAACTAGTTGTGGCGTAAATGCTTGTATTCATGTGGTATGCCCAGATATATGGATTCGAAAAAAAGAAAAGAAAAAGAAAGCTCAACTGTATCAAGTGTGCTTTTATGACACCTGTCAACTAGTTAAAATGATCACTTTCACAAATCAGATTCTATTTTATGTGTTTTGCATAATATGACATGAGCGCAGCCTATCTTTTTTTCATTTGTATCGAAATCCATATTTTTATTTAATGGTCAAAATGTATTAGTATTATAAAGTGATTCTATTTATTCCACTTTAGTCTAAATTGATATTTGATTAGAAAAATATTAGATTATAATTGCTATTATAGAATTTTGTGATTGGAACAAAATTTGATAAAAATGCACTGTATTTAGAGTACAGACAGAACATGGCATCTAAGGGTAATATTTGACACTTAGCACAGGGATTTATTTGAATTAGGCCAACAAGCTCTTTCCTTTCCTAAAATGCAGATTTATAAAACTACCCTTTGATTCAATATGTTGTGTTTATTTTTTAAGCCAAATCTATTGAATTAACCCAAAGGTTAATAAATTCTGATACATAAATTAAATAAAGTTCATAAAATTGAACAAAGGTAAAGTAATTATATTCTCATCAGTTTATGATTATACTATATGGAATTAAGGAATTGCTTTGTAGGAGCCATAGATAAAATTATGTCATTAATTGGGTTTATACTGGGAATGTCTTCTCGTACAACTTGCAACTTCTTTAGTCGGTATCATCAGAGGCTACACTAGTTTAAATCTGGTTCTCCTGCTCTACTGCTGACTTTTTGTATGTGTGGTAACTACCAGGCGCCCTCTTTGTTTTAATTTGCAAGATACGAAAAAGAGTCCCACATTTAATAGTCATTATGGAAGAAAAAATATGTATAAATTCTTCTTTTACAATTCAGAAAATGCATTTAATAGGCATTGTAATGTAAATACATTTTTGTATTTTATTCATTGTATGCATTTATGTAGATTACTTTTACTGATGAATACTATTAATTTGATAGTATTACTCTTGCAAAACCAGGTTTCCATTCATTTTGAGTTATTTGTTTCCAGTATCGGTTTATTTTCAATTTAAGAAGCGCATGAGATTTATGGAAAATAAGAGAGATTCTATAGTGACACCCTTTATATTTTTTTTCTTCTCAATTAAAATGTAGTTTACAAACATTTTAGATCTGGAATATTCACTGTACATTGTTCTTTTAAATAACCAAGGAAGATGTCATCATTGTCATCCTCTTCATCATTGTCATCATCATCTGAAATAACTTTAAACCAATTAAAAAACTGTAGCAATAGCATTTTTTACTATTATTAGAAAGAACGGAGGGGAAAATACACAGTTTTGATTTTCAAACCTCATATGCTTTTTTAAACATTTTCTCTCTTCTAAGAGTTTATGTTCTTTCTCTTCTCCTTTCCTGCTTCTTTATTCATTGTTCTACAGAAGAGAAATTACGTGTGTCCTAGGGAAGAAATTTCACTCAGCTCACTTTTCTCAAAGTCTGATAGGAAGCTTTGATAAATCTGAGGCAAGAGTTAAAACTGTTTGATTATAGCTCAGATGCGGGTTCACACCACTGTGAGGGACCTTTGCTCAAGGTCATATTCTGATGCCAGGCCAGAAGCATATGTTTTCTTAAGTTCAGAATTAAAATTTCAAGGTCCTTTTTTTTATTAAATAAACGAAATAGTTTTAACTTTTACATTTTAAAGGGAAGTGACATGGTGTAACTCAACAGAATACCCAAGTTGCTTTGTTAACTTCCAAGGTTGGAAACTAAGAGTTGCCTCCAGGCAGGAGCCCCAGAGAGGGTGAATCAGCAACTTAAGGGAGGTGGGCTCCATCATTTGCCCTTCTCTTGCTCTAGTATTTGCCCAGTATCTGATGATTGCGATTCATAGCCACTATCACTTGTAATATTATATGTGTATCTTTGCAGCAAACATGCTTAAGTGTGGAATAAATGAAAAAGATACATGTTCAGAGAACTCTGCTGGGTATCTAGTAAGTGGATGCCATTGTCTGGTCCAAAAGGCATTCCCTGTGTTTCCTTCTAGATTGCAAATTTAACCAATCCCCTTTATACTTTCTCCTTGTGTCTTGAATTGTCAAAACCTCAATGATTACCGGAAAATGCTTTGTGTTTTCAATAATATCTCCTGAACAAATTCCATGTGTTGGTGTTGAGTTTTCTGTCTGGAAAAAATCTAAAAATAAAACAAAAAAATCCCCATATGATCATTACACAAATATGTGAATACATTTATATATCTTCTTGTTTTCTAAGCCAAACATTCACTATTAAACATTTTGTATACTACGCATGAACCTTTCTTTACATTTTTGGGTAATTACACAGCCATTGTATTTCCTTTTTATAGGATTTTTTTTTTTTCTAAAAAGACATTGTGTATCTTTAAAGAAGATTTACAAAATGGTCCATATTTTGGATGTAGTAAATAGAGAAAGGTACAGAGAAAAAAATGTTTTCTAAGATTTTACCACACAATGATAACGATGATTATGTGAATTGGCACATAAAGTTCTGATTATTATGTGCTTCACACATGCTATCATAGGCCGATTTCCCAGGAAAATAATTTTGAGACTTGAGGCCATGAGGTTTACCAGGGAGTACTCTTTGGGACAACTTATGTGAAGGGAGAGAGTCAGAGATCTTGGCACAGGAATCACTGACTTAGAATGAAATCCCCACAGATCAGCCCAGCACAGGAAAAGCTGTGGAGTTAAATGAATTTAATAGAATCATGTTATATGCATAAATATACCACACATAATTTCACCTAAATGCATATGCAGAAAGCACCAATCAGAAAATAAATAAGAATATGAGTGAAAGGAAAATCAGCAGAGTAGAAGAAGGAGAATAAGGGGGGAGGGCAGGAGTAGAGGACTAGGAGGGGAGAACAGGGATTGAAATGGAGTGACTCAAACTCCATGCACATATGATTCTTTTCAAAATGAACCCAACTACTATGTATGACTATAATTTTCCAAAACACACAAAAAAATGACCCTTAAAAAAATGAATCATTTGAGGCAAGGGAGCAGTCTTAGTTTGTGAAAACTGATGAGTCTTTGCATATAGCTTGCCCCAGGGAAAAGGTGGATCTTTTGATGAGACAGTTACCTTTGAGCATGTGATAGCTGGAGAAGGCCTCTGCTCTAAGCCCAAACTGGACAGTACACTGCATAAGCAGGAAATTAGTCCAGAAGAGGTACCTGACAACACTACATCTTCTACACATACACAAAATATATGTGGCACTTTGAAGATCATAACTCATAGGGTTTTGTTATTGTTGTTGTTGGATTTTTAAAAATTTTTTATAGTTACAAGTGGTTTCTGTGACTTTGCAATGAGAAATCTCAGGCAACAATTGACACTCAGCTGTTCTCATGTAACTTGAGGGCAGTTTTTACTCTTCTGATTGGTTTTCTTAACTACTCTAAACTAATAAAGACTATTTCATGTATGCAAAAATATTCTTGTGGTCAGAATAATATGAATTGAGATTTTTTTTTCCCAAAATGTAATGGATATTTTTAGCCAATACCTAATATTTTTTGTGGACCTTTCTAAATTAATGAGTAAGCTTTATGGCTATATTTACAGGTCTAAATAAATAGGATTAAAATCTGTTACTTTTGTTGCGATCTATGAGAATAACTAATTGATTAAGATTAGTTTTATAGCCTAAGTATATTATTGTAGAAATCTGTACTTGGGTGAGCTACCAAATCAATTGACAAATTGAAATAGTTCTTGGAAACTGACTTTTTCAAAGATATGAGATGGAATAGTTCTGTATGATTCAATGCTAAAGTCCCTTCAATAAATCAGAAAAATAATCAAAAATAAAAGAAAAAATTAAAGCAAACACTAATTATAATATTTTCTAATTCTTGCTTTTAAAACTATTATGAATAACATCCTAATAATAGGATTGATATTCTGGCATTGTGTCAACTAAATGCAGATTGTGGTACTTTTGCCTCTAGTTGGAAATTAAGTCATTTTAGAGATGGGTGTGGGCTAATTTGCATAGGAACATCCATGAATCTTGACTTTTAAAGAAGCTATAGGTTCAATGAGATGTGAGTTCATCCCTCACCTCCAAACCTCTATCTTCTACAAGTAAACTTATATAGGGTTGACACTTAGCAAGGTCATAGCTATACCAGGCACTTCAGTATGGCATTTAGTATTGTGACATTAATTTTCGCAGAAAGACTGTTTTTTTTTTTTTTTTTTTTTGTAATGCTAAGTAACACAGGGTGTATGACGGCCTAAATAAGAAATGGATTTTATAACCCCATCTTGACATTCTTATTTTTATATGTAAAATACATATTTCTAGAGAGGCATTTATGTAGCTGGCTAAATATTCATGTTTATTTCTAGTATATTGAAGGAAATTAAGTAAATCATAAATTGTACATAGGTATTTTCATATGATATGAAATAAAGACAGCCAAATACAAATGAATATAAGACATGTATTTGATTAAGAGAAATTGTACCAGAAACTTGTGGTGAATGAAGTCAAGAGATTTGCAACAAATCTTGAAGACTACTGGTCTTACTGCATCCTGAGAGAGCTGGGTGTCAACTATAAACTTAGGTCTTCTGCAGTTTGAATAAACTCCATGAAGATTGTAATGAGGAAAAGTTATGCTTATTTTAAGGCACAGGATGCTTCCTTGCAATGAAATCTTTAGGAAAGTCATTATGCATGCTTACTTTTTAGCATATACTATTATACTATATAGCGTATACATTATATGTATGTATATATATATATATATATATATATATATATATATATATATATATTTATGAACTTGGGAAAGGACATAGTTAATTTGTGATTAAACCTATGCTTAACTTGTTTTAAAATATTTTAAAATTTATTTAAATAACTTACAAAATTTATTATCACTTTCATTTTACGCTTTTTTTCTTCTGAGCAAAAGAAACATTAGAGTACAACCTTAAAATAGTTTGAGGGAGACTTGAGTATTTATACAAAAATTTAAAATTAATGAACTATAGAATTTCTCAGACTTAAATTTTCAGTAGTTTATTTTTGCTTTACTTAAAATTTTACTTACTTTATAAGTAATAGCCTGTTTCCACACATCATAAATTAAAGTACATAAATTTACTCCTAAATTTTATAAGTGTTAATCATGTCTGTGTTATATTTAGTATCATTTTTAATAGCTCTGAGTATACTTCTAGATCTGTGAATATTAAAATAATGAATTTATAAAGATGGATATAATTCTATACTTTTAATAGATATGAAACTTAATTCTATCTCCCATAAAGACAAATTAGCCATGCATAAAAGTCTTAAAAATGGTACATAACATTTGATCCCAAGGTTAGAGATCCAATATTGGGTAAAATTATCAAGGCTTCATGGAGTTCACCCAAGCATAGTGGGATTCACCCCTAGGTGAGCCCTGATATTCTTCCCTTGAGTGTAGGTATAAACTGTGATGTGCTTACTGACAGTAAAACCTGAGAACGGTATTGGAATGACATTCTCATGCTTGGGCTATGCTATGTGACCAAAGCAACAGGATAGTCCATCCTGTGGTAACATTATGTTATCTAGGACTCACATTAGCAGACTGTAGGGGGAGATTCGCCTGATGGCCTTGGGAAAAATCAACTGCCAGATTGTGAGAGGAACCCTGAAAGGGCTATTGAACATCTGTGAATGAACCCTGCCAATCACATTCTGCCAATCACAGCCAAAGCTTAGAAGAGGACCTTGATCTTCAGGAGGTAAGGCAAGTGACCAAAACCTTGATTTCAGCCTTTTGAAATCGTGACTTGAGAACCTAGCTGAGCTATGTCCAGACTTTTGATAAGGAAATACTATGTGATTAATAAATAGGTGTTGTTTTAAGGTGCAAAGTTTGTAGTTAATATGCTTCATAGCAATAGATAATGAAAATATAAATGATGTTAATTTTAGCAATTTTGTACAGCTTAAAAAAACCCACAAGCAACAGAAATGTAAAAGGATAGGATATTTTAATATGTGCATATACCAGGGTGCTCAGCCAATACAAATACAGTTGGAGAATATCCATCTTCAGTCCTGCAGCAGATTTTTTTTTAATTAGAGCGTTATAGTTATACATAGTAGTTGGGCTCATCCCAACAAAATCATACATGCATGGAATTCAGTTTAAATGTTGGTATGTTTTTAAATGATTAAAAAGAGATTGCAAACACTATGCTCAGTATGATAAAATATTTTCTTAGCAAAAAGTAGTAGACATATATGCATTCAAAAAGAATTAATAGAATACACACTAAACATGGAAATTCGATTTGTGGTAAATCACTCTTTAGGAGTGATTTTAGCAAGGTAGCAGCATAGTGTTCCCCACTGAACCCCTCCACCCCCAGCGACAATAATTTAGAAATCATTCATAAACAAGTATCTGTTTGGAAGATTTGGGATCCACATAACAGGTTATGAAATTCTGCTGGAGCCAAAGACCAAGGAGGGAAGTTTTGAGAAACCAGCGCAAGTGGCAGGCTGAATGCCTATGGACATAGATCTGGGCACGGTCTCATCCTGCTGTGTACTCACCTACAGCCCTGTTTAACCTTGGTCCTGCTACCAGTACCATAGTCTGAAAGTGTTACATCCATCTGTGCCTTGGGTACACTCAGTCCGTTTCATGGCCCTGCAACTCAATTCTATATGCTCTCAGCTTGGATCACCTAGGGGATTCCTGCGCAGTCAGGGAAACACTGGGTGATATTCATAACTGTGCTCCTGGAAGAAAATATCCAACTTCAGTCCTGCAGCAGATTCTTTTTTTTTTAATTAGAGATTTATATACATAGCAGTTGGGTTTATCCCAACAAAATCATACATGCATGGAATTTAGTTTAAGTTCATGATTCTCCCCTTTTCTCTCCCCAATACTGCTCATCCTCCCTTCCCTCCCTTGTTCTACCTCCTGTACTCTTCTAAATTCTCTTTTGCTTACCTGTTTATTTTTATTTGATTGGTTCTTTTTACTAATACATAAAAGTGAAATTTCCTGTGGTATATTATTTGTGCACATAATTTAGTTCTTTAAGAATTCATTCTTGGGGCTGGGGATGTGGCTCAAGTGGTAGAGCGCTTGCCTGGAATGCGGGCGGCCCGGGTTCGATCCTCAGCACCACATACAAACAAAGTTGTTGTGTCCGCCAAGAACTAAAAAAAAAAATAAACATTAAGAAAAATTCTCTCTCTCTCTCTCTTTAAAAAACAACAAAAAAGAATTCATTCTTCATTGCCTCCCTTTTCCCTTCTTTCCACTCTGTCTCTAGATATTCTTCTTCTACTTTATTGATATTCCCTATATCTTCTCAATATTCTATTCTTTCCTGTATTTTACTCTAGCTTCCACATATGAGCAGAAAAAAAAAATTTGACCTTTGAGTTTCTGAGTCTGGCTTATTTCACTTAGTGTAATGTTCTCTATTTCCATGCATTTACCAGCAAATGTCATAATTTCTTTTTTCTTTATGGCTGAATTGAACTCCATTGTATATATGCATATACTACAATTTCTCAATCCATTCATCTATAGATTACATAATTTAGCTGTTGTGAATTGTGCTTTGCAGCAGAGTCTGAAATGACTTGTAACTTGGCTACTTGGCTCTAGCCCCTCTCTGTTTAGGTCTGCATTTAGGACTTCCCATCTGAATTTTCACAGGGAATCTCACCAATTTTCATCCCTGGAGATACGTACCGTGACTTTAGATACTGTAGTGGCACTGTAACTCATTTTCAATCACTCTTAGCCATGGTAAGGGAGCGACCCTGAGTCAGAGGAAGATATAACCAGCAATGCCTAAAGGCAAGTCTGACATCCTTTGTTCAAATGCTGAATGAAGCCACACTATAATTTGGTTCTAGTTCCTCAGCTGAGAACAGCCCTACTTGTCCAAATACAAAATGGGTGACACAGTCATCCATATCCCTGGGGGCAGGCCTGCCTACAAACTTGGTCTAACTACAGAATCTAAAGTATTATACCTATGGCCAGCCCCCATTTGACTGTGCTTCAGGGAGAGTCTAACAGGAACCTAGAAGAAGGCACACCCATCCACATGACTGTAGGCAGGCCTGCAAACTGCAGTCTCATCTCTGAACCTGAAGCAACCCTATGACTTGATTCCAGACCCTTTCATCCATGTTCCAGGGCCAGTATTACCTATCTGTGGATCTATCCAGTGGCCCAAAGGGATACTTTCCAGAGAACCAGTGGGAGACATATCTTCAAAGCCCTAGTAACTGATGTGTCATATCTGGACAAAGTTGTGGACTATGAAACTGATACTTACTCAGTATCAATCATACTGATTAATGTCCTATAGGCAGTCTGATTCAACCACAGGAAGGAGAGAATGCAAAACAACTGAGCCCTTGATAACAGGTCCTTCACCCAACCCAATGGGTGACCTAGCACTAACATTTTCATGTGGCTTCACCACTGCTAGACTGTAATCCAAGAGGTAATTAGAGGACTCAACAGGGGACGGTCTTTGCTGCAACAATTTTGTAAAGACTGGAAAATGTGCTAGTTCCTTTCAATGCACAGATATTCCACAGATCATGAAGAATCAGGCAAATATAATACAACCAAAGGAAATTAATAAAGCATATGTACCTGACCTTAAAAATGAAAAATTTTCTGACAACTAATTCAAATAATCACCTTAAAAAGAGGCAAGAGAACAAACAATATCTGAACAAAGAAGAAATGTAATACAGAGCAGAACTCATATTTCAAAAAATGGAAATCTTAGAGCTGAAAAGCACAATGATGAAAGTGAATAATTCAAGAGCTTCAACAGCAGCTTATGAAGAATAAAGCATCAGTGAACTTGAAGAAAGGGCATTTGAAATTAGTCAATTAGAGGAACAAAAAACACAAGAGTAAGAATGAGAAAGAGTGAAAAAAACAAAATGGACTTATGGGATTCCAAAAAATGAATGAAAATATGTATAATATAATTTCCAGAAAGATAAGACAGAAAAGGCCATAAAATTTATTGAAAAAAAATAATGGCTGAAATTTTTCCAGATTTTAGGGACTACATGAACATAGAAACTCTTGAGCCTTAAAGGACCTTAAGTAAGGTCAACTCAAAGATTATCACAAGACAAATTTTAATCAAATTGTGAAAACTGAATGAAAGAGAAATTTGAAAGCTTTGAAAGAAGCATCAGAAAAGTAACTTCTGTGGACATGGTGTTCCATTCTCCCCCCAAGTCAAATTGAACCTCCCCACCCCATTCTTGTAATCCTAATGATTTGGGAGATTGGGAGAGAAGAATTGGACTTCTAGGCCAGCCTCAGCAATTTAGTGAGACCTCAGCAACTTAGTAAAACCTTTTTCAGAATTTTAAAAAATGAAAAGGACCCGGGACAAAGCTCAGTGGTAAACATGCCTAGGTTCAATCCCCAGTACCAACAGAGCAAAAATCTTATCACCTACAAATGTATTATCTATCATTAGTTTATTCATGAATTTTTTTAGTAGAAAATCTGTGGACCCAAGGGAAGTGTGTTAATATCATCCAAGTGATGAGGGGAAAAAAAAACCCTAAAAACCTTCCAAAATAACAGCATACCTGGTAATGCTAAGAGTATAAAATTTACTGTACAAGGCAGTATATACTCAAATTTAGAATACTCCAATACTGCACTAGTGATGTGTAAGTGGTAGTATGTTGATGCTAATGAATGGATTATCTTTTTTATAAAACTGGTGCTTAAGTGTTGCGGCATAAATTAGTTTTAATTCTAGTAAAAATAATTATACCTGCAATAATTGGTATATGTACATGTAAAACAAAATACGAATATATCATGAAATGCAGGTGGAGAGTGAGAAGTAAAATTATAGTATTTTATATGCAATGAAGTTGATTTTTTCCAAATTAAAATAAACTCTTAAAATATATTTAGTGTAAGCCTCATGATAATACAAAGAATAAACCTAAAATAAATATAGAAAAGATAAAGAGAAATAAAGAAAAGAATATGACTACAAAAAAATTCAACAGGTTATGAGGAGAGTCAATAAGAGAGGAACAAAAGATAAAAGAAACTGTGAAATAATCAGGAAGCAATGAGACTAAAATAAGTTTTTACCTCTTAATAATTATTTTAAATGTAAAAGAATTATATTATTTGATCAAAAGACAGAATATCTGAATTGATAAATCTAAAACAAGATCTAATAACATGCCACCCTTAAAACACCTGCTTTGTTAGAAAAAACACACATAGGGTGAAAGTACAAGAATGAACAAAGATAATCCATCCAAGTGATAACCACAGAGAGAAGCAATGGCTATATTTATATTAGGCAGAATTGTCATTAAGTAAAAACCAGTCAAAGGTTGCTATATAATGATAAAGGGATTAGTTCATCAGAAAGATTAAACATTCGTAAATATATATGCACACAATATGCACCTTAACCTATAAAGCAAATATCAACAGAACTGGAAGGAAAATAGGCAGCAATGCAATAATAATAGAAGAACGCTACTATTCAACGAATAGATCATCTGAACAGAAAATCAATAAGAAAACAATGGACTTGAATAACAATAGAGATCAAATTACTAAACATACATATAGAGAATACTCCATTAAAAATTAGCATAATGTACATTTTTCTCAAGCTCACACAGAACACATTGCAGAAGAGATTCTATGTTGATACACAAAATAAATGTTAACAAATCAAAGAAGAATGAGATCATCTTGAATAACTGTTCCAACCACAATGGAATAAATCTAGAAATCAATAACTTGAGAAAACTGGATAATTCAAAAAACTAATTAAA